>NC_073390.1:4775481-5012981 GCF_028641065.1 Leucoraja erinaceus
ACATTATTTGAATTTTCATCTAGTTCTGGCCTTATCTCTTTTATAAAGTAGTCTCTTCATTGCAAGTATCTAAAAAAATCTTTGTTTTCGAGACCATACTTTGACTTTAAATCTTGAAAGCTCATAAACTCGCCATTTTATGAAACTGTATACATTGCCGTTATGCCTTTTTATGCCCATTCTTTGAATTTTGAATCATACACTCGTGGCTTAAACTTTGAGTCATATGCGAACCACTTCAATGCGTGAACCTCTCTTTTTAATTTGTATTTTTCCACTATAACATTCCATATTTCTAACGTAAATGCTACTATTGGACCCATAGCATGTCTCAAAGCCCCTCTCAGATATTTGTCTCCCAACAAAATCTGGGTCTGGTAACCCTGTATCTCCCTTTCCATTTCTTTCCATCGAGATTCATGATCAGGTCTACACCAACAAGCCAGAGGTCTGAGTTGAGCTGCATAAAAGTATTTCTTCAGATTTGGTAAAGCCATTCCACCCTTGCTTTTCGGCAGTTGAAGTGTTGTTAGTTTTATTCTTGGTTTTTTGCTATTCCAAATTAATCTAGAGATCATTTTATCCCAGGCCATGAATTTATCTCGGGGAACATTAATTGGGAGAGATTGGAATAAATATAGGAGTTTAGGTAGGATATCCATTTTTACCATTTGTATTCTGGCACTGAAGTCTAGAGGAAGGGTCGACCACCTTGCAACATCCGTTTTGATGTTTTCTTCAATTTTGTTATAATTAGTTTCAAACAAGTTGGAAAGTGGTTTGGTTATAGTTACACCAAGATACTGCATCGTTTTAGAATTCCATTTCAGATTATATGCATCTCTGATTTGTTGGGATGGAGAATAATTGAATGAAAGAATTTGTGTTTTTGTTAAATTCAATTTATACCCTGAGTAGTATCCATATGTTTCAAATAGGTTCATTAGATTTGGGAGACATATATCTAGTCGTTCAAGAAAAAATAATGATATCACCAGCGAAAAGATCAATTATATGTTCTTTCCTCCCTATTTTGACCCACTGCAGGTCTTCTCTCTGCCTTATTGCTTGGGCTAAGGGTTCAATATACAAAACGAAGAGAGTAGGAGAAAGAAAGCATCCTTGCCTTGTGCCCCTCTCTAACGGTTTTAATACACCGAATTGCATCTTCATTGAAACCAAATCTCCTTAGTGCTTTGTATAAAAATTCCCAACTAACACTATCAAAGGCTTTTTCTGCATCTAAACTGACCAGGACCATATTTGTATCCTTATTTTGAGCATTATCCACAATGTGGAGGGTTCTTCTAATATTATCCTGTGTTTGACGCCCCCGAATAAATCCAGTTTGGTCTTCATTAATCAGATCTGGTACAAAAGTCTCGAGTCTTTTGCAAATGATTGAGGTAAATAATTTGTAGTCTACATTTAAAATTGAGATTGGCCTGAAATTTTTACATTGCTCTTTGTCTTTGCCTTCCTTGGGTAAAATGGTAATAATTGCTTCCTTCCATGATGGGGGAGCCCTGCCCTCTTTAAGGGTCCAGTTAAAGCAAGACAGGAACAGAGGTGTTAGCTCTTTCTTAAAGGCCTTGTACCATTCTGGTGGAAACCCATCGCTGCCTGGTGATTTACTAGCCTTAAGTCTACTGATTGCAGCTTCCAGCTCCTTAACCGTAAATTGTGACGTAATGGTATTATTTTGTGTCTCACCAATGGATGGCATGTCAAGTGAGTTAAGAAAACTTCTCATTGTCCATTCGTCAGCTGATGGTGGTTTAGAATAGAGTTTCTTATAGTATTCTTCAAATATTCTTTCTATCTCATCTGGCTCATGTGATAATTGATTGGTTTTAGGATCTCTTATTTTATGAATTGTATTAGAGGCCTGCTGTTTACGCAGGCGTCTGGCCAGGAGTCTAGTTGCTTTTGGACCTGCTTCATAATAGGTCTGCTTTACAAATCTTGCCCTTTTTTCCATATCTCCCCTGAGGATCTCATCTATCTCCCCCCTTTTTTCCTTAATCTGTTTTAGTACCAACTGATCCTGTATGTTTTTATGTTTTTTCTCCAATTCTTTCAGTTTTTCTACTTTATGTTCATACGTAGCTAGCCGGGCCTTTTTTTGTGATGATGTCAGGGCGATCAGCTTTCCACGTATAACTGCCTTCATAGCATCCCACAGTATTACAGGATCCACATCCCCGTTATCATTCTCTTCTATGTACCTTTTTATCTCTTCCCTTATTTGTTCCACATTTGCCTTATTATTCAAAATACCCACATTGAGCCTCCAAACAGTATTTCTTTTTCTACTATTCAGGTGTACTGTCAAGCTGATCGCACTGTGGTCAGATACATCTGCCACCCCGGATTTTACATCCTGTGACTTTCACCCGTATTCATTAAAAAGTAGTCAATCCTGGAGTAGACTGAGTGAGGCACTGAATAGTGTGTGTAGTCCCTTTCTAAAGGGTGAAGTTCTCGCCAAACATCAATTGGGCCCATTTCCTGCACTGAAGTGTTAATAAACTTGGTCAATGCATCTTGGGGGGTTTTTAGGCTTGTTGTATCCAAATTATGATTCATGATCACATTGAAGTCCCCTCCACATATCAAAATACCTTCAGTCTCTAAAGCAATAATGTCAAACAGAGTTTTGAAAAAAACATTTGGTACTCTCTGGGGAGGCATATACATTGATCAGTGTCACTACTTTGTTTTCCAGCTTTCCTTTAACTAATACATACCTTCCCTCTTTGTCCCTGACTTCTTTATGGCATTCAAATTGGACTGCATTTGTAATAAGGATAGCCACTCCCCTCTTTTGGCTAGTTTTATAGGAACTATAAAATGCATTTCTAAAGCCAAAGCGTTTTAGTTTCTCATGTTCTTGTTGAGGCAGGTGGGTTTCTTGTAAAAAATAGTGCCTGAGCCTTTTCTTTTTTCAGTTTAGCCAGAACCTTGCTCCTTTTAACTGGATTATTTACATTGAGTGACACCAATTTGATAGTATTACGTGACATTTAATTTACCTAATCCTGCCTTGCATTCATAAATCTCCAGATAACTTGAAACTGTGCAGGTCTGAACATCTGGACAACATGTGCCAAATAAAAAAAAGAAAAGAAAAGAGAAAACAGTTGACTTCCAAGTAAGGGTGATTCCTTTCCACCCTGAGTCCCCGTTGGCAGGTATTGGGGAAAACCTCCTCCCAGAGGGCCCCTCACTAGAGGTGAAACACTCCATTTCAAGCATCCTAGTATCGTCCAACGTCATCCGATAGCACTTATTTTCTAGTCCTAAAGAAGTGATGACACAATAAAAGCTAGTTGGATGGAGTCTGCTCAGACTCCTGTAGTCGCTCTCTTGCTGTCCCACTCCCGTCTTCGCTCCTCTTTCCAACTCTCTGCCATGTCAAAGCCTGGAGAAGACGCTCCATTTCTGGGTCCGCCGGCTCCTCAGCGCTGTAATCAGGTGTCTCTACGGAGTAACCTCTCCTCCTCAACTCTTGCGCTGCATCTTGTGCACTATGGTATGTGCATGTTCCTGAGTCCCAGTGAATACGCATCTTGTCCAGCGGGGTCTGGAAGCGGACACCTCTCTCCTTCAGGGCCCTATTTATTCCCTTATATGCCTTGCGCTTCTGGACAACCTCCGTTGCATAGTCGTGGTCAAATGATAGACGTCGCCCATCAATCATTATCTTTTCCCCAGGCCTTTTTCAATACCATTTCTTTGGTATTAAACTCCAGGAAATTTACCACTATAGACCTAGGTGGTGAATTACCTTCCGGTTTGCGAGCCAAAGCTCTGTGCGCGTGCTGGATCCATACGTTGGTGTCCGTTGTTATTACGAGTTCAGTTTTTAAAAGTTGCTCCACAAATTCAGACATAGATTTGCCTTCTTTCTCTTCAGGTACGCCATAGATGCGAATGTGATTTTGGCTAGACCGTCCTTCCAAATCAGTCCGTATTTCTTGCATGGCTTTCTGTTTTTTCATAGATTTAAACAGCACATTTTTCACAGCCATGTTAATTGTCTCAGCCTCTTCAATTCGTGCTTCAGCTTGGTTTAGTCTAGTTTGATGGGCGTGGATTTGAAGTTTGCAGAAAGTTTATGATAAATTTCTTGCTTCAGTACTCTGAGTTTGGTTTTCATGTCTTCTTTGATTTCTTCTTTAAATTTATGTAAGTCCACTTTATATTCAGTCCTGAAGTCATGTATTTCCTTACTGATATTGTGTAGCATTGAGCACATGGTTTCTGCGGAGTCATCTTTTGAGCTTTGAGCTTTGTCCATCTTCGGTGAATTCTTTCTTTCTCGTCCGTCACGTTTCTTTTGACTTCTAGTTGTCGCTCCCCCACTCATCCCAACACAGAAAACTGTGAATTATGTAGCAATTAGTGAATTAAGGGAGGCTAGTTTTAAACTTGCTATCGGGAGCTCGAAATTAAGCAGCCATCTGCTCGCGTCATTTATACTTCCACCTTTCGCTGTGCTAATTAGTATCGATGCAAGCAAAGTGAAATGCACACTGTATATTTACTTGAGTTCGGCTCATGAAACTCATTGATTTGCAGGCCAAGTACACAGATCTGGGCACCATCAATGCCCTATTTAGAGCAATGCTGCCAGGTTCATTCTGTAGTTTCTCTGCAGGTTTTTATATAAAACGCAATGTAACACATTGCATACTTTTATAATTAGAGGCTATATACAATTGTGATATAATTTTCCAAATATAATACATCATTATTCCACCATCATAACTGAGTTTAAATGAGGAATGGCTTCTTAGCCACAAAGATCAAAGTAGTACTTCAAATAAAACTATTTAATTGCAGTTTTTGAGAAATTAAAATAAAATTGGAGCAAGAGAAAAATGGGCTTTTTATGAAGTGCAGTTCCTTGGTGCATACTGTATGTTACATAAAATCCTATATAAATAGACACTATCATTTTTGAACAGCTATATCTCCTTGGCTATATTTATACAATTATACAATTATTTATTGTCATTTGAACTTCAAATGGAGTTCAAACAAAATTTGGTCAAATGCTATATGGCCTAAAGTGACAGGAAAGTTTATGTCAGAGTGCTGGGAGGAGAGGTTGAATTAGTCAGTGTAATTCATGGGAGGGTGACAAAGCAGTGGATGGGCAATGGGGGCTGAAGTGAACACGGTTGGACTTGGGACCAAGCATTTCCCAAAGTCGTTGGCCAACAGATGCAAGATGGTGGTTCGGAGCTTACTTGGAGTTTGTAGTGTTTAATAGCCTGAAGGTTGTAGGGAAGGAGCTGCTTGTGAAGCTGGATGTGACAGTTTTCATGCTCCGATATCTTCTTCCTGATGGCAGGGGTGAAATGAGAGTGTGGGTTTCTGGTGATGCTGGCTGCCTTAATGAGGCAGCGTTTACTGTAGGTCCCTTTGAAGGTGGGAAGATCAGTACCATAATGGATTGGGCAGTGTTCACCACTTTTTGCAATCTTCTTTATTCCTGGGCATTTGAGTTGCCGAACCAAGCCATAATGCAACAAGTCAACATGTTCTCCACGTTAGGCCTGTGGGTTCTAGTGATTATTCATGCACATGCCAAATCTCCTCAATCTTCTAAGAAGTAGAGGTGTTGATGAGCTTTCTTCATGATTGCATCAATGTGCCAGGTCCAGGACAGATCTTCAGAAATTTGCACGGCCAGGGAATTTTAATTTTTGTACTCTCTCCACCACTATTCATTCGATGAAGACAGGTTTGAGGATCCTTTATCTTCCTCTTCTAAAGTCAACAATCAGCTCCTTGGCTTTACTGATGTTGAGAGCAAGTTGATCTGTCAGTCGATCGATCTCCCTCCTATACTCTGACTCATCGTCATTTGCAATTTGTCCAACAACAGCGGTGTTGTCAGCGAATTTGAAGATGGAGTTGTAACCAAAGATCCTATAGCGGAGTAAGATGGGTTACTCTCACGCAAACGTGAGGTACGCTCATGGGCGGATTCATGGGTGATTATAGGACACATTTTAGCAACTTGACTCCGCCATCTTGGTCCGCCATCTTGCTCTGCTTTCTTGCTCCCGCCTTCTTGCTTCCGGGCAAAGATTGGATCCGCAGCGGGGAGAAGGAGTGCGGGGCCCGGGGCAGCGGGGAGAGAGAGTGCGGGGTCCGGGGCAGCGGGGAGAAGGAGTGCGGGGCCCGGGGCAGCGGGGAGAGAGAGTGCGGGGCCCGGGGCAGCGGGGAGAGGGAGTGTGGGGCCCGGGGCAGTGGGGGGGAGAGAGAGTGTGGGGCAGCGGGGAGAGGGAGTGTGGGGCCCGGGGCAGCGGGGAGAAGGAGTGCGGGGTCCGGGGCAGCGAGGAGAGAGAGTGCGGGGCCCGGGGCGGCGAGGAGAGGGGCATAGGAGGGGGGACATTGTAGTAAGGGGGTAGGCGAGAGAGTGCCGGGGTGGGTATAGGCCTAGTGTGTGTGACGTTGCAGGGAGGTTTACAATGTTTCTTATTTACAATGTTTCTTATTTAATGTCCCTTGTCTAGTCTGAAATAAAGTTCATTATTGGATTAGAAGAAATATAATTGTGTGTGTTATATACATTTATATAATTTTCATGTATGTGTGTTTATAAACATTTTATTCTTTAACAAGAATCAACAGAATTATGAATCTAACCCTATAATCACGCACAAAAAGTCCCCCCCTGTCAATCACCCTGCGAGTCGGGTCGGTTCCGGTTACTACAAAATCAACTCAGACACTGCTTGTGAGCCATTTAAAAAGAAATGATTTAAAAAACATTAAAAAAGACAATTACCAGAATCAAATTTTATTCTTGACAAGAAGTTTGAACTGACAGATTTATGAATCTGACCCACACAAACTGTTGCCCCGCAACATTGATTACAGTGCGAGTCGGGTCGGGTTAGGTAGGCTCAGGTTGCTAAAATGGTCGTGGAAAAATGCCCATGATCCCCTCCATAGCGTACTACACGTCAGTCCATTGCATTTAGCAGGAGTAGCCTATCTTGCTCCGCTATAGGATCTTTGGTTGTAACTGTGCCCGGCTACACAGTCAGGTGTATAAAGTGAGTAGAGCAATAGTGTTGCTAGTGCAAAATCAAGAGCAAAAATTATTCAGCCAGAGGGAGCCTGTAAATGATGATGTAAATCACACAGTCTGGCTATTTGTCAACATGTTAGAATGCTAGAATGTGAAATCTCTATGATTGGCTTCAAACAGATTTAGCAACACAAATGGCAAAAAATCAAATCATGGAAGAAATACTTATATCTTTATGCCATTGTTTCAGTGATGTAAACCGCCAAGGGAAATGTATTGTGAAGCAACAAGTTAAAACTACAAATATTAGATTCACAGGCCACCTTAGCCCAAACTTTTTCTACCCTTATCCCATTGCCCATATTAAGACTGTACTTATATGGCTTGTCCTTTGAAGTGACTATGCATATGTCTCTGAAACCTCATAATTGTATCTGATTATCCAAAATTATTATCCAAAATAAAAAAGTTATTCTTATATATGTGCAAAAGGTATATTTCAAGTTCTCGGACATAGAACAGTACAACACAGGAACAGGCACTCCAGGCTGCAATAGAAACATAGAAAAATAGTTGCAGGAGTAGGCTATTCGGTACTTCGAGCCAGCACCGCCATTCAATAGGATCATGGCTGATCAGTATCCCGTTCTTGCTTTTTTCCACATATCCCTTGATTCCTTTAGCCCTAAGAAATATATCTATCTCTCTTGAAATTCTCCAGTGAATTGACCTCCACTGCCTTTGTGGCAGAGAATTCCACAGATTCACAACTCTCTGGGTGAAGAAGTTTTTCCTCATCTCAGTCCCAAATGGCCTACCCCATATTCTTAAACTGTGACTCCTGGTTCTGGCCAGTCGACCCATTTTTCATCATATGTCAGTCCCGCCATCCCGGGAATTAACCTGGTGAACCTACGCTGCACTCCCTCAACAGCAATAATGTCCTTCCTCAAATTAGGAGACCAACACTGCACACAATACTCCAGGTGCGGTCTCACCACTGCAGTAGGACCTCCTTGCTCCTAAACTCAAATCCTCTCGTAATGAAGGCCAACATGCAATTAGCTTTCTTCACTACCTGCTGTACCTGCATGCTTACTTTCAGTGGCTGATGTACAAGCTCATACAGGTCTCGTTGCACCTCCCCTTTTCCTAATCTGACACCATTCAGATAATAATCTGCCTTCCTGTTCTTGCCACCAAAGTGGATAACCTCACATTTATCCGCATTATACTGCCCGTGCCATGCACCTGCCCGCACACCCAACCTATCCAAGTCACCCTGCAGTCTCATAGCATCCTCATCATAGCTCACACTGCCACCGAGCTTTGTGCCATCCGCAAACTTGGGGATGTCACATTTAATTCCCCTATCTAAATCGTTAATCTATATTACTAAAAGTCTGATCTTGACCGCATTTGGCTCACTGTGCTGCGATTTCCGAGAGAACACAGCCATCTACGGCCATCATTTTTGGCCACCTCGCTCAGAGCTCCCCTCCGCCTTCCGTGACCAGAGGATTTTTTCCATCGATGAAAAATGAGAGAGATATTAATGTTTTAAACAAATTCACCATTCTCTCTGCTGTCCCCACTGGCGGCAGGGGGGAGGGACTTTAAAACCCGGAAGTGTATTCCCTCACTCATTATCTGCCAGACCCAGGAAGGGTCTGCAGCCCAATTGTTTGCCTCGCCTTTTTAAAAAGTTTGTGTTCACAAAATGAATTTTGATTGTCGGGTGGCTGCAGTCAAATTGGAATATTGGAATTGGTGGCGAGGTGGAATATTGCATTGGTGACCAGCCCTCCCATGTGATGCTGGGACCCAATGGGTCCCACTTAGTCTAGTATATATTGTAAAGTACTGTTCAGCCATTTCTTTGTTTCCCATTATAAATTCACCTGTCTCTGATTGTAAGGGACCTACATTTGTCTACACTAATCTTTTCCTTTTTACATATCTAACTCAGCTTTTACAGTCAATTTTTATATTCCCCGCAAGCTTTCTTTCCCCCCCCCCCCCCCCCCCCCCCCCCCCCCCCCCCCCCCCCCTTAATTAACCCCTTTGTTCTCCTCTGTTCTAAATTTCTCCCAGTCCTCTGGTTTGGTGCTTCCTCTGGCCAATTTATATGCCTCTTCCTTGGATTTAACACCATCCTTAATTTCCCTCGTTCTTGGTTCTTGGTTCTTGGGTCCTCCAAAATATTCCAACTGGAATTTAAACTGGAGGTGGTGAAGGGAGGGATTAAGCCAGAAAGGGTATAAAGAACACACACTGTAGAATTTAACATTAAACATCCCCTCACAGCAGAGTCAACGTTTGTGTGGGAAGGCACCAAAGTCAGTATCTTCCTCCACTGTTCCTCATGGTCAGGGTCTCCCCAAGCCCTCCGCAGTTGCAGCTACGGGCGGCCCGATGTCCAGGACCGCTTGCCGGGGTGTTGTAAGTCAGACGTCGGGGCTGCGGGGCGTCCTCAGCGGCGTGGACACCAGAGTCGGCCCCCTCCTACCGGAGTCGGCGGCTTCCAAAGTCTGTAGGCCGCGCCGGGTGGAGACTGCTGCTGTAGGCCCTCTGCAAGGCGCCCCGGGTCTCCACGATGACGGTCAGCGCCGCCCGCGTTGGAAGCTCTCCGCACCAGAGCTCCACGATGTTGGAGCAGCGGCCCAACACTCCGGAGCTCCAAACGGCGACCCAGGTGGGCATCGCCCGCTCCGCGGTGACTCCAGCGCTGCATCGCCACTGTAGCAGCCCTGGTCCGGTTCCCGGTCTCCGGCAGGAAAGGCCGCTCCGATCCAGCTGGTAGGCCACGAGGTGGGGGGCGAGGACGCGACTCGGAGAAATAGTCGCATCCCCGCCAGGAAGAGACTAGGAAACGCTTACCCCCTTACCCTGCCCCCCTCCCCCCCATAGAAAAGTTGTTTCCCCCCCTCCCCCACATAGAAAAGTTAAAGTTTCCCCATAAAACAAACTTTAGACTAACTAAAAATAAAAAAAAGATTGAAGGGACAGACAGGCTGTAGGTAGAGGCTGCTGCAGTGCAGTGCCCCCTCCCCCCCACGGTTAAGCCACCTTCCCCATTTTATTTTTTCGTCAGTGATCGATCGAGAAATCTAAATCCCTCCCCCCTACACAACTCCTCAGCCACACATTCGGATCCCCTATCTCCCTGTTCCTACCCTCACTAGCAGAAGGTACTGGAAGCAACCCAGTGATAACCACCCTAGAGGTCCTGCTTTTCAGCCTCCCACCTAATTCTCTATACTCACGTTGCAGAACCTCCTACCTCTTCTTAGCCACATCATTTGTGCCTACGTGCACAACTACTTCCGGCTGTTCACCTTCCCTCTCGAGGATGGTCTAAGTCGGTCTGAGACATCTTGGAGCATGGCATCAGGGAGGCAACACGCCTTCCTCGAGTCTCGCCTGTCACCACAAAATCTCCTGTCCGCACCTCTGATAATGGAGTCACCCACCACTGTGACTCTGCCTGACGTCGGTCCTCGCAGGTCGAGCCTCAGTGCCAGGATTTGAATCACAGACCTGCCCGCCCCTCGGACTGAAGGCGTCATCTGCCCCTACAGCTCCAAAGTACCTGTTACCAATGTGTATGATGCCAAGTTAAACTAATCTCCTCTGCCTGCATGTGATCCATATCCTTCCATCCCTGCATATTCACTGCGTGTTTACGAGCATCTTAAACACCACTATCTTATCTGCTTCCACCACCACCCCTGGCACTTTCCAAGCACCCACCACTCTCAGTTAAAAAATTGCCCCACACATCTTCTTTACACATTCCTCCTCTGCCATTAAAGCCATGCCCTCCAGTCTTTCACATTTCTGCTCTGTGAGAAAGATTCTAATTGTGTACCCTATCAATGCTTTAAACACTTCTAAGTCTCCCCTCAACCTGTAACACTCCACATAAAATAATCCAAGTTTGTCTAATCGCTCTTTGTAGGTAATTCAGGCTGCATTCTGGTGAAAATTCTCTGCACCCTCTTGAGGGGGGGGGGGGGGGGGGGGTTGAGAGTGCTAATGTAACTTGTGGAAAACTGCGCATGCACACTGATAGCAGCTGCGTTAATCCAGAGTGGCGGGGGGTGGGGTGTGGGGCTACAAGCAAAGGCATTGTGAGGTCAGCAGCTGGGCAGCCGTTATATTTTTTTTAAATGTCAGTTTGGTTTAAAATTTTGTAAATAATTTGTGAAATAATTAACCAATTTTGCAGAGGAATTGATTTTTGAAATCATATGGTAAATTTCTACCAGATTATGTAAAAATGTCACCATTATTGTAATGCCAGCAGCTGGACAGCGGTCAGATTTAAAAAAAAGGGCAGATTGGTCAACAATTTTAATTAAAAAGTCGGGTAAATAATTGACGATATTACAGAGGAGTGGATTTTGAAAATCACAAGGAAGATCACCACTGAAATATGTAAAAATTTCCCCTTATCGGCATCTGGTTTTCGAAGAGATGCATTTGAAAGGCAAAATCACACACACACACACACACACACACACACACACACACACACACACACACACACACACACACACACACACACACACACACACACACACACACACACACACACACACACACACACACACACACACACACACACACACACACACACACACACACACACACACACACACACACACACACGTTTTAAAAGTATACTAGACCAAGTGCAGACCCATTGGGTTTGTTTCCCCAATGCACGGTTGCGAGGGGGTGAGCGGCCTTAGGCGTCACATACACGCTAACCACCCCCACACACATTAATCCCCCCTTGATATTATATTAATATTTATTTGCTCCTTTTACCCCATCCCCTGCCCTATCCACTCATGCATAACCCCCAACTGCACAGGCATGGCTAGAGGGGGGGGGGGGGGGGGGGGGAGAGGGAAGGGGACAGGGTAGAGATTGGGAGCACAGCATCACACGGGAGGGCTAGTTCCCGAACACAATACTCCACCACTCACCCATAGGTTACAATATCCGCCACTCCCTGGAGAGGAAGGGGGGGAGAGAGGAAAGGGGGGGGGGGGGGCAGAGAGGGAGGGGGGCAGAGAGTGAGCCCCCCCTCCCCCCTCTCCTCCCCCCCTCCCCTCCCCCTCTCCCCTCCTCCCTCTCCCCTCCCCTCCTCCCTCTCCCCTCCGAGGGGGTAGAGGGGTTTGGGGGGGGGGGGGGGGGGGGGGGGGGGGTAGAGGCAGCACCTACCCAGGTCATAGCCGGCCTTCCCACCAGGCGCCGGGCCCGAGCTAGGCTGCGGCTGGCTTGGACCAGAGTGAGGCCCAGAGCGATCTGAGGATGGTGAAAAGCAGCGGGGGGACCAGCCGATCGTGGCTTCTGGAAGGGGAAGCGCACCTACCCGCGTGACAGAGCCGGGCCGGGAGGCGGAACAGGCGATCAGGCCTCCCCGGACAGGAGGTTGTCCCCTGTGACGGGTAGAGAGGAGAGGGGAGAGAGGGAGGGAGGAGAGGTGAGCAGGTGAGAAGAGGAGGGGGGCGTGAAGGGGAGCTGGGCGAGTGAGTGGGCTGCGAAATGCGGAGAGAGACAGAACAAGCTTGACACTCTGGAAGCCTGGTGAGTGAGCGGACGGTCGGGGGATGGGGGGCGTGGCTTCACAAGCTGCGCCGGCATTGAGGAGAAAACTACTTCAGCACACGAGCGCCGCTGAGCACACGATCTGCAGAACAAAGATTCTGGGATCATCTGTCCCCCCAGATCCTGACCAACTTTTACCGCTGTACCATCGAAAGCATCCTGACCACCTGCTTCACGGTATGGTACAGCAGTTGCACCGTAGCAGACAGGAAGGCACTACAACGGGTGGTGAAAACCGCTCAGTACATCATCGGTGCCCCGCTCCCTGCCATGGATGCCCTCCACCGAAAACGGTGTCTAAGACGGGCCGGGAAGATCATTGAAGACCCCTCCCACCCCAACCATGGACTGTTTGCCCTCCTCCCATCAGGGAGGCGGTACAGGAGCCTCAGGTCTCGTACTAGTAGGATGAGAAACAGCTTCTACAATAATACTATCACATTGCTGAACTCGGAGTCCCGCCGATAGACTTCTCCAGTCTCTCCGTCCACATTGTTTGATTATCCTGTATTTTTATTTCTATATTGCACTATACTACAGACTGACGCTAAACTGCATTTCGTTGTATCCATACTTGTATTTGTGCAATGACATTAAAGTTGAATTGAATTGAATTGAATTGAATTGAAAAAGATCCTATAGCGGAGCGGAGCTGTAGGATCTTTGCTGCAAAATGTTCTCGTTCTTTCTGCGCCTTTTGAAGAACAGGGACAGGGGTGGGCTAACGTACCACGTGGAAAACTGTATACACACACACACACCCACTTTAAAAGTATATAGATATGATATCACAAATACCAGGGATCCCAGCACTGATCCTTTCAGAACACCAGTGGTCACAGACCTCCAGCCAGAATAACACTTTTCCACCCCTACCCTGTCTTCTATGGGCAAACCAGTTCTGAATGCAAACTAGCAAATCACCCTGGATCCTATGCATCTTAATCTTCAGGAACAGTCTACCATGATTGACTTTAATCAAATGGCTGATGAAAATCCATGTAGACAACATCTAATGCCCTATCCTCATTGATCACATTGGTCACTTCCTCAAGAAACTTAAGGAAGTTAGTATGACATGACCAGCCATGGATAAAGCCATGCTATCTGTCCCTAATTAGCCTTCGCTCTTCCAAATATAATGTGCTTAATGTGATGGAAAAGCTTAGAAATTGAATGATTCCCATCAGGGCAATCACATAGGTTTTGAGCCTGTTGTAAAAATGATTAGAACCTGGGACATTCAACAGAAAAGCCTTGCATGGTGGTACTTTCTTCCTAAATTCTGCCAGTACAGATTTTAAGAAGGAAAACAATTAACTAACAACATGTGTGGGGAAGGGGCAGCTCATGGCAATCGGTGAAGGAAGTGAAGGGAAGGAGGAGGACTGGTGTTCTTCAGGGATCAATGCTGGGACCTTCGTGATATATATAATGCCTTGGATGAAAATGTGGATAGGTCATTAGGGTAGTCAAGTCAAGTCAAATTACATTTGTTTTCATATGCACAAGTATGAAGAGATGCAGGTACACTGAAAATCTTGCTTGCAGCGGCATTACAGGTACATTGACTCAAACACACCACATAAATTATACATAAATTATATGTACATTTCTGCAACACAGTATTAAGAAAAAAGACACAATCAGCAATAAAAGTACAAGAGGTGGTCAGCAGGGTTCTGTTCATGAGAGAGGATTAAGGTTGTGCGAGAAAATAACTGTTCCTGAACATGGTGGTATGTGACTTCAGTTCATAATTCAGTAATAAGAGCAGAATTAGGGCATTCAGCAAGGGCAGGGGCAAGGGCCATCTGATAATTTGCAACAAAAATCCCGCAGCGGTGCAGCGGTAGAGTTGCTGCCTTACAGTGCCAGGGACCCGGGTTCCATTCTGACTATGGGTGCTGTCTGTACGGAGTTTGTACGTTCTCCCCTTGACCTGTGTGGGTTTGCTCCGGTTTCCTCCCACAATCCAAAGACGTACAAATGTGTAGGTCTTTTGGCTTGGTATAGATGTAAAATTGTCCTGTGTGTGTGTGTGTGTGTGTGTGTGTGTGTGTGTGTGTGTGTGTGTGTGTGTGTGTGTGTGTGTGTGTGTGTGTGTGTGTGTGTGTGTGTGTTGTGTGTGTGTGTGTGTGTGTGTGTGTGTGTGTGTGTGTGTGTGTGTGTGTGTGTGTGGTAGTGTTGGTGTGAGGTGATCACTGGTCGGCATGGACTCGGTGGACCAAAGGGCCTGTTTCCACGCTGTATGTCTAAACTAAACTAAACCCCAGTCTATTTTTTCCCTCCACAGTCGGGGTTGAGGCCTCTTCCAACATTCCAAATCAGAATGGTTAATACTATCTCTTAATATTCTTACTACATCAAATAATTGAGCATGTGATTCCAAAAGAAATCCTAAACTTTCAGCATTCAACTATTTAGAACATTGAATTGAGTTGAGGATAACTAAACAATTATTATTACCCAATATTCCAGCTCTCAACTAAAAATGACTATCTAGATAGAGGCAGGGATGTAGGCGAGTACTTTGCACCTGTTTTCCCAAGAAGGATATGGGGGACAGTGAGTTCAGTGTGGAAAATACTAATAAACAAGGACAGCTTGAGATTAAGAAGAAGGTGTTGAGCCTCTTGAAAAGCATTAAGGTGGATAAAGCCCCAGGGCCTGATGGTATCTACGCTAGGTTATTGAGCGAGGCAAGAGAGGAGATAGCAAGAATTTTGACAAAGATCTTTATATCTTCTCAAGCCAAAGGAAAGGTCCTGGAAGTCACGAGAATATTTAATGTTGTTCCTTTGTTTACAAAGGACGTTTAGTTTAGTTTAGTTTATTTGGAGATACAGAGCGGAAACAGGCCCTTCGGCCCATCGAGTCCGCACCGACCAACAATCCACGCACACTAACGTTATCCTACACACAGCAGGGACAATTTACAATTTTACCAGGCCAATTAGTCTACAAACCTGTACATCCTTCGTGTGTGGGAGGAAATCGGAGCTCCCAGAGAAAACCCACGCAGATTACGGGGAAAACATACAAACACCATACAGACAACACCCCCGTAGTCAGGATAGAACCCGGGTCTCTAGCGCTGTAAGGCAGCAACTCTACCGCTGCGCCACCGTGCCACCCAACTGGGCAGATGCAGAGGGAATCACCAGAATTATAGGCTAGTGAGCCTCACATCAGCGGCAGGGAGGCTATTGGAGAAGATTCTTCAGGATATGATCTACTCCCATTTTGGGTTAATTAGGGACAGTCAGCATGACTTTGCACACTGCAGGCTGTGTCTTACTAACTTGATCGAGTTTTTTAAGGAGATGATGAAGATAATCAATGACATTGGGGCAGTGGATTATGTCTACAAGCTATTGGTTAAAGTCCCCATGGTAGGCTGATCCAGAAGATCGGATTAACAGTGTTTTGGACATATAGATTCAGAACTGGCTTACTGATAGAAGACAGAGTTGTGGCGGAAGGACAACGTTCAGGCTGGAGCTCTGTCACTCGTGACGTTCTGCAGGGATCTGTGCTGAGCCTTCTGTTGTTTGTGAAATATATAAATGATGAGGACATTGAGCTGCTTAATAAATCTGCAGATGACACCAAGATTACTGGGATTGTGGATTGTGAGGAACACTGTCAAAGTATACAATGGCATATAAATCAGCTACAGAAATGGGCAGGGAAATGTCAGATGGAGTTTAATCTGAGCAAGTGTGAGGGGTTGCACTTTGGGAGTTCGAATGTGAGGGCAAAATATATAATTAATGGTATGATCCTTAACAATAGGGAAAGGTTGAGCAGGCAAAGGCTTTATTCCTTAGAGTGCAGGAGGATTAGGGGTAATCTTATAGAGGTGTACAAAATTATGCGAGGAATAGATCAGGTAAATGCACAGAGTCTTTTGCCCAGAGTAGGGGAATCGAGAACCAGAGGACATAGGTTTATGGTGAAGGCAGAAGGATTTAATGGGAACCTGAGGGGTAACTTTTTCACTCAAAGGGTGGTGGGTGTATGGAACAAGCTGCCGGAAGAGGTAGTGGGGCAGCTATATCACAATGTTTAAAATACATTTAGACAGGTACATGGATTGGATAGGTTTAGAGGGACATGGGCCAAAAGCTAGCAGGTGGGACTAGTGTAGAATTGGCATGTTGATCAGCATGGGCAAGTTGGGCCGAAGGGCCAGTTTCAACACTGTATGACTCTATGACTCTTTAATCTTAATATTTTAATCAGCTTTCCTGGAGAGCTGTTCAGGGAACCAGTAATATGATGTCAAATTTCTTCCGATTCATCCTAGCAATATCAGCCAAGTTCTGAAATTAACTGCAACTAGTAAGATTCAATTTTCAGCATTATTTTTTATGTTTATCTAACATCATTAAAACAAATTCATTCTGAAAATTAAAATGAATGCAATTGAGCATTGTTCAGATGAGATGCAGAATATCATTCTGTCTTAAACTTCAGACCAAGTCTGGTGAGCCTTTAAATACTTCAGAAGTACAGGGGTACTTAATTAGCTAATAGGAAAAACATTTGGGAATGTTGTGATGTGGAAAATGTGTCATGTAAATGCAAGTCTACATTATTATTTTCTCATTTTAGAAATTGCTTTACATGCTTGAATACTTTCTTTACATGGTACTTAATTATTGAATGAAAATGTTTTGCATTTATAAAGAGCCTTTCACATCTTTAAGCATGTCCCAAAACACCTTATAACTAACAAATATTATTTCAGCTTTCTCCTATTTTGTGTTATCAACCCCTATCATTTATTCCTGTCTTTCTGGTATGTTCAAAAACATCTTCCATTTAAAAGGGGCATTTATAATAACCATACTGTCACAAATTAACCTCATAATTCTCGGGCCAAAGTACCAAATATCATAAACCTGTTGTGTTGGTGATGTACAGAGAAACTTTTGCTCTGGACAGATGGTTATGTATATTTTACACCTTTTATGATCACAATCAAAATAATGGATTGTCGACACTTTTTCAAGGTTTTGGCTGAAATGAGGTGCAGACAAACAAAGGCTGATGAAAATGAGCCAAAAGATAAATATCAACACAAACCCCTTCACTGACATTGTCATGTAAAAATGAATGAGATCCCTGGTCTGGTTCTTAAGATGGCAATAGATGGGGATGTGGAGAGGAGACAGGAATTGGCAATTTGTTCATAGCTTTGCTGGAGAATATTTGAACAAGAAACTAAGTAGGAACAAAGACAAAGCTAAGGATCTTCAGCAGCAATGTCCTTAGCAAGATGTCACATCCAGTACTAGAAGCTTACACAACTACAGCTGACAAGCTGCAGTCCTGCCAAATTATGTGCTTGTGTACCATTTTGGCCGAGTTGAATTGCTAAACAAGGGTATATCCAAGGACCACTACAAAATCCATTAATGAAATTGTAAAGAAAGCAATGCATTGCCCAAAATAGTCTGTAGATAAGTGCAAGGCAAAATGTAAAATGGATTGCTGCAAGGATACAAGGCATTGAACAGTTAACGTTAGTGATAGAGATGCATGGGATACTAACATAAGATAGTCTGGCAGTGGTGGGACAGGTGCTCTCTTATGGAAGCTTAAGTCAGAGGATTCAATTTAATGCATGATTTCAGAATCTCTGAAGGTTCCAGAACAGCTTTCACAGCCACTGAATCATTTTGAAGTGTCATTACCAAAGTAAACAAGGCAATCAATTTGTGAACAGCAAGCAACTACCAACAGAATTGAGAGATAATGTTTTAGCGATATTGATTGCAATATGAAAATAAGCAGATTTGCAATTAGTTTTTTTCTGCTGTTAATTTGCAAAACCTGGCTGATGGACAGAATCTGTAATAAAACATAACATCAAAACTATCAATCTTCTTACCGAGTCCACACACAAGATTAGAAGTTGTTCATCCAGACCTGAACACACTTCCCGCATCTGCATACAATGATGTTGGTCTTGCGCTTCTTGTGCTTCTTGTGCGTGGTGGTGGAAAGATTGATGGAAACAGGGCTGTGACGTGAAAACTCTTTCCTTGACCCTAATCTTTCTACTTGATTATTTTGTCTAATTGCCTGGTTCTGAGCTTTCTTAGCAAGCATCTGCTGCATCATGAAGGATGACTGCTGATGGTGCATAATACCTCAGGATTTCTGATAAAGTTCTAAATTGGGGCATGGACAACTTTGATGGTATTAGATAGGAACTTGTAAAAGTTGATTAATTTGTTTGTGGGAAGGATGTATTTTAAAACTGTAATACTGAGAGTTCAAAAAATGCATGGTCCTGTTAGAGTGAAGGGCAAGGCAGCTGGGAGTAATGGGCCTGTCTCACTTAGGCGACTTTTTGGGCGACTGCAGGAGACTATGCAGTTGCCACATGTTCGCGGGTGGTTGTCGGGGAGTCACCTTCATGGTCGTGAGGAGTTCCCGCATTCTGGGAACCAGTCATGGCCTCATTATGGTTGCCACAAATTTTTCATCATGTTGAAAAATTAGTGGTGACCAGAATGAAGCCGCCATGGAGAGTAGCGAGAATTCTCGTGCCGTAGGTGTGTCGCCAGGAGGTCAAAGGTTCTCTTAGGTTCTTGTAGGTTGTAGCCGGTGCTGACTGGTGAATTTTATTGGCTCATTGGGAAAAAAAACGTAAGCAGGAGTTTTCAGAACCAAGGGTAACCGACCGGTAATGTTGATGTCCGCCGCGCTTAGCAGCCGTGTATCTCGGGCTTCATAAAAGTTGTCTCCACTCCTTCTCCCCCCTCTCTCCCTGCCCATCGCTCCCCCTTCTCCAACCCCTCTTTTAAAGGACTTACCGTACACTCTGCTTTTTAGCATCTTAATTACAGCGCCAACCTTCCTGTTCCTCACGGTGTGTGTCTGTATCACATTGGCTTTGAACCGTGTGAGTTTCACTCAGTCAGCGCTCCCCCCGCTTGCCTTGTCCCCTGTCTGCATAACGGGCTGGTGAAGGAAGCGATGTGTGTGTGTTCCACTCAGCCAGTCGCTGTTCCAGTTGCGGGTTTTTCTGCGACTGCCGGCAACGTGACAGTCACCAGCAGTCGCCTGGAAAATCGCCCAAGTGGGACAGACACATTAGGATGCCTGGATGACCAGAAATATTGAGGCTCTGGCCAGGGAAAGAATAGACATAGGTCAGGTATGGACAGCTGGGATCAAGTATATTCCAGGAGGAGTATATGGGATTGAGGAGGAAGGAAAATAGGAGGGCAAAAAATGAGGTTTGAGATAGCTCTGGCAAGTAAGGTTAAGGAGAGTTCAAAGAGGTTTTATATTAAAAAAATGGTAACGAGAAAGAGAATAAGGCCCCTCAGAAGCCAAAGTGATCATCGTCGGGTAGCACGACATGTGATGGGCAATGCCCTCAATTAATATTTCTTCACTATTTTTACAGCGAAAGACATGAAGATCAAGTAGTGACACGTTATAGAAAGTTAAAGTCATGTGCTGGATCATGGGATTGGTAATAGATACGTACTAATGCCATCTATTTGTGATGGTCAGCATGGACATGGTGGGCCATAGTCCCTGTTTCTGTGCTGAATGGCTCCAAGGAAATGGGAGTTAATAATGATATTGCTTATAGATTTGCACTGTTCTGCCATTAATCTCCGAACAATTGACTGTTCTCATAAGTGCCATAAAATTGCTGGATCTATGCCATAAATATGAATTAACTTCACCACAGAAAGTTAGTGCTGCTATTTCAGCACATTAAGTGAGTGATTAATGGTCATGAGATTGGAGGCCCAGGAGGGGAACAATTGAAACTGTGAAGTCTCCCACACAGAATTGTCCGAAAGTTTCTGTTTAATTTTATATTACATATTACCATTGGGATTTTTCTCCTTTCTCTTGATCAATCCAGGCGTTCTTTTCATTTCTCTTTCTGAATGCAATTTGATTCTATATTCACCATTTATTTCATCATTATTCATTCCATTTTCCAATGTCTTTTTACTGAATAAAGTGACAGATAGTTATTTAATCATTCACTAAAGCACCAGATGCTTCGTTAACCTAGAAATCATTTTGCACTACGTAGAACACAAAGCTACAGGACCTTAATGATGGAGACAACATCTTAAATTAGATGCAAGATGCTGCCCTGGCACATTCTAGGGCACATACACAAGAACTTCTTGATTTGGCAGGGTGGTCTTGCAGTGAAAGTACCACTATCCATCTAAGTAATGCTAAAGAGATAGGATTTCAAATTAGTTTAGTTTAGAGATACAGCGCGGAAACAGGCCTTTCAGCCCACCAAGTCTGCACCGACCAGCGATCCCCGCACATTAACACTACCCTACACACACTAGGGACAATTTACACCTATACCAAGCTAATCAGCCTACAAACCTGCACGTCTTTGGTGTGTGGGAGGAAACTGAAGATCTCGGAGGAAACCCGCGCTGGCCACGGGGAGAACACGCAAACTCCATAGAGACCTGCAGTCAGGAACAAACCTGGGTCTCTGGTGCTGCAAGGCAGTAATTCTATCGCTATGCCACTGTGCTGCCCTAAATGCTGGGAGATTTCTCAGCACAAAAGAAATCTATGGAAGTTCAGGTGCCAGCCTATAGAAGGGCATTTATGAACCATATGATAGTGTACTAGATACGTTTCTGAACTGAAAATGGCCTAGAAACCTCCTGCTATGAAAATTTATATTTATATTTACAAACTTTATGTGGCATTGGAGTCTGGACGTGCTATTCATCAGGCTTTTTTAAAAGCACCATGATGACCTTTATCACTTGGAAGGAAAAGGGTTGCAAGCATGTAAATATCTCAATTTTCAAATTTCCCTTCAAGCCACACGTGATGCTGATCAGTACCAGGCAAAATCTGTGAACTCCTTACATGATAGTGCCCTCACTATAATGAAGATGCTAGGCACCAAGTTCTCAATGACAAGTGGGGATGGGCCATAAATATGGCATTACTTGTGCCACTCACAACCAACAAATTATTTTTTTGCAAATCAAAAAATTGAGTGAATTTATGACGTTAATAAATGCTCTCTTCCCATTTTTAAGAGAAACCAAGATCCATCATACTTGTCCCCCCTGACTATCTATCTGCTTTCCATATTAGCTTTTTCCAAATTTTCCAAAAATTCAAGTATATCAGAACAGATATGTAAACGCCATAATAAACAAAAAGGGTTCAACATATATATTAAAAAAACAATATTAGTGCAAAGACAAAAACATTGAACATAGGTCTATGTGGTTCAGAGCTAATTTGGAGGTTGTGATGTTTGATAGCCTGATGGTTACAGGGAAGAAGCTGTTCCTGAACCTGGATTTTGAGTTTTCAGGCCCCTATACATTCTTAATGGTCAAACTATTCAGAGATAAAACAGAAGAAAAACAAAATAATGTTGAGACAGCATTCCATCATTCAAACAATGTTGTTCTGTAAATCTAAAATAGCAGTTTCTGTATCTGGAAAGATCAATGCAGGTCCAGGACATGTCTTCTGGCCTGACAGAAAGACAGAATACTAGATGGAACTAGTACCAATATGGTACCAAATTGATATTAATACAATACCAGTGGTGAGGATTGCACAGAGCTATTCAGGGGAGGCAGAGGAGTGATTCCGGGACTGCTTGGTGTCGGTGGACTGGGTGATCATCAAGGACTCAGCAACAGACCTGAATGAATACGCAACAATTGTTCCTGACTGCAAGGAAATGTTTGGAGGAGTGTATTCCCAGGAAAACCATCCAAATATTCCCCAATCAGAAGCCTTGGATGAATTTTGAGAACCAAGTCTGGCGATACAGATTGATGCAAGAAGTCCAGATACGACCTTGATAAGACCATCAAAAAGGCTAAATGGTACTTTGCTCTAAACTGGTGGATAAGGTGGACATTTGGCAACTGTGGAAGGGCTTGAATTCCATCACTTCCTGCGTGGTGAAATCAGGGGACAGCTCAAGCAACAGCAAAGCACTCCAAGACAAGCTCAATGAGATCTACGCATTGTTTGACACAGAGAACACCGAACAGCGGCTGTTACACTACTTAACTCTACACCTTGGTGATTGCCAGTCACCACCACCACCCCCAGAAAAATTGCACTATTACTACTGTATGTATGTATATATATTTATTGCTCATTATTCTATGTTCGCTCTTCTGAGTGAGATGATAACTGCATTTTGTTGTCTCTGTACTGTACACTGCACAATGACAATAAAGATTGAATCTGAATCTGAATCTGAGATACCCATAGACTTCATAAGTATTACAATCTAATACACAGAGGCTGGTGTCAGAAGATCCTTCAGGAGGGAGAACCCTCAGAAAGCATCTGGACCTGATGGTAAACTTGGTCATGTTTTCAAAAACCTGTGCAGACCAACTGGCCGGAGTTTTTCCGGACATCTTTAACCTTTCATTACTGAGGTCGGAGGTTCCCACCTGCTTTAAAAGGGCATCAATATTACCAATTCCCAAGAGGAGTGACGTGCCTCAATGACTAGTGACCGGATGCACCAACATCCATGGTGATGAAGTGCTTTGAGAGGTTGGTTATGGCGAATATCAACTCCTACCTCAACAAGATCTTGCACTCACTAGAATTTACCTACCGCCACAACAGATGAATGGAAGATGCGATCTCCCTGGATCTCCTCTCTGCATTGAAACACTTGGACAATACAAACACATATGTCAGGCTGTTGTTCATAGACCACAGTTCAGCAATCAGCACCATCATCCTCTCCAGGTTGATTACCAAGCTCAAGGAACTTGATCTCACTGCATCCCACTGCAATTAGATCCTCAACTTCCTAATGAACAGTACACAATCAGTACGAATTGGCAGCAGCACTTCCTGCTCGATAACCATCAGCACAGGAGCACCTCAAGGCTGTGTGCTCAGCCCCCTGCTCTACTGACTCATAACTGTCTAGCCAGACACAGTTCCAACTCCATCTTCAAATCTGCCGTCGACACCAGCATTATTGGGCGAATTATGAATGATAACGAGTCAGAGTAAAGGGGGGAGATCGCTCAACTGCCTGTTTGGTGAGAGTTGATTTTGGAAGAGGAAGGTCAAGGATCCACAAACCTGTCTTCATCTGATGGAATAATAACGCAAGACGTGAGTAGCACTTAACCACTGCCGGATTTAGATGAAGAGAGGCCCTAGGCTATTCCGCTTGTGAGGCTCATCCCAAGGCTAACATTTTTAAATAGTTAAAGTATCCAAATAACAAATAACAAACTGATCCTATTCAGACAAGAATTCGCAATATAACATGATTTTTAAATATCTTGTCATTGGATTGGATTGGATTCAATTTATTGTCATTGTCTCATAAGAGACAACAAAATGGATTTCCTTACAGTCATAAAATTTTGTTAAAAAAGCACAAACACAGAAGTCCACGACACAACACAACTCCACAACGGCACCTAAGTTAGGGAAGGAGCCAAAGTCCAGCCAGCCTCCCTGACAATCTTCCCAGATGTTCACCCGGGGTTGGGGCCTCACGAGCACCCCGCAGTCGCCGCCATGGGCGGCCCGATGCTCAGGCCCACACGCCGGGATGATGGAATCCCGACGCCAAACCCCGACGGGGAACATCCTCAGCGGCCCGGACCTCCAAATCAGTCACCTCCCACCGGAGTCCGCGGCTCCCGAAGTCCACAGGCCGAGCCGGGCAGAGACCCACGCTAACAACCCCCGACAAAGGGTCGCAGGACTCCGCGATGTTGATCAGCGCCGCCCGCATTGGAAGCTCCACGAACCACAGCTCCGCAATGTCGGTGCAGCAGGCCCAACACTCCGGAGCTCCAAGCAACGATCCCCGGTAAGGTATTGTCCGCCCCGCGATGTATCCAACTCTGCGCCGCTGCTGCTGGAGCTCTGGTCGGTCCCGGCAGGAAAGGCCGTGCCAATCTAGTAGTTAGGCCGCGGGGGGAGGGGGGGGCGGGGGGCGAGGACGCGAATAGTAGCATCCTCTCCAGGAAGCGACTGAAGGACGGTATCCCCCTTACCGTACCCTCTTCCTCCCACATAAAAGACAAAACAAAAAAAACATACTTCAGACATAACAAAAAACAAAAAAGATACCGGACTGAAGGCGGAGGCAGCCATGACAGCGCCACCGGATGTCATGAATTTATATGCCAAATGGAAGGAATTTAATGTTTCATTTCCATAAACTAATCCAGAAACATCCACTCTTAAGATAATCAAAATCATTATTTTTTGCACAATACATCTGACTAAAACTGTACTGTGGATATTTAGTATGAAAATATTAATTGTGGATAGACAATAGCACAAAATATAAATGATTTAGATGTTCTTAAGACATGATTTTGAAAAAAAATAATGAATTTGATTATCTTGAGAGTGGATGTTTCTGGATTGTGATCGATTGGAATGTGGCAGGCAAGACACGGCTGATTCGTATAAGGGCCTAAATAACTTTTTTCGCATCAGCAGATTGAAATGAAGCCACACCAAAAAGCAAGAAAATATGTTAAATAACCGACATACCTTTTGTTTTGTCCTGCACTTGCGATCCGTGATGTTGAAGGCATTGAAGGCGTTTTTAGTCACGTTTAACTTAGAACGGATTTTCTTCATCAGCTAACAGTCCCGAGCAAATTCCTCTCTGACAACCAATACAAACCTGCATTTTAATCCCCTGCCCCCCAAAGCCTCCGAATCGCACGCACAGGCAGCAGGCAGATCTGCAGCACCACTGATGGTAGGTTCTGTAACAACGCTACTATGACAGTGTCAAAAATATTATACACCTTGGCCGGAGGCCCCCTAGATTTTGATGCCTTAGGCTTCAGCCTGCGAAGCCTAGAGGTAAATCCAGCTCTGCACTTCACTTCTATTATATTCCAAATAACAAGCAAGCAATAGCTCAACACACGGGGAGAACAGGCAAATCACGAGGCTGCTCTACAAAATCAAAGCATGCAGCATTTCTATATTATTTTTGATAGCATAAATGTAAGATCAGTCACGTACACTTGCTTACAAGGTTAACTATTGTGATCCAGCATTCTGTAATTTTCCCTTCAAGCACATGTCCCTATCACCAAAAAAAACAAGTTAACCAGACATGTTTAGCCTCGCACAGATGGCCAACATCACTGGAGTAAAGTTCAATTCCCACAGAATGAAATGATGCCCATGTTCATAACAAAATGAAAGAACAGCTCAGTTCTTTCCACAATTCCAACACATCGATGGGACAGTGGCAGAGAGAGTCAAAAACTTCAAATTCCTAGGCATGGATATCTCTAAAGATTGGTCCTGGACCAAGCACGTTTATGCAGTCATAAAGAAAGACCATCAATGGCTCTATTTCCTTAAGAAGAAGGGTCTCGATCTGAAACATCACCCATTCCTCTCCAGATGCTGCCTGTCCCCCGGAGTTACTCCAGCATTTTGTGTCTATCTACTCTACTACATTACATGATTGAGGAGATTTTTATGATGTCTACAAGTACTCTCTTGAACAACTACAGGTCTACAGTAGAGAGCATATTGACCGGTTACATCACGGAGTGGTTTGACAACTCAAACGCCAGTAATGGAGATTGAAAAAAGTGGTGAACACCGCACAGTGTACTGACCTCCCAACCATCGAAGGGGATCTACAGGAGTTAATGCCTCAGAAAGGCAGTCAGCATCATTACCGCCCTGCCCACCTCTCATTTCATTCCTGCCATTGGGAACAAAGTATAGCAGCTTGAAAATTATAACGTCCAGGTTCTGGAGCAGCTTCACCCCAACAACAATCAGGCTATTAAACACTCCAACCTCCAAATAGGTTCCAAACTACATAGATTGGGGGGACATTGTTTTTATTGTCTTTGTACTATTCTTGTTTGTTTGTTTTTTGTATACTGAACTTTTTTGTTGTCTATTGTAGTATTTATAGAATACTCTGTAGGATCACTGTGAGTAAGAATTTCATTGTTCTGTTTCAGAATGTATGACTTTAAACTATCCTTCACTCTCTTAGAGAACATACAAACAAACTATATACCTCATATCTTAATAGGGGCAGGTGTAAACTACTTGGCTGCTCAAGTCTGATCCATCATTTGCGAAGATCATAGCAGATCTGATTGTAACTTGATCTCCTCATTCTCTTTACCCTGAGAACCTTTCCTTCCCTTCCTTATCAAGAACAAATCTCCATTTGCCTTAAACATATTCAAAAAATAATTTCCACAGCCACCTAGCGGAGTTCCAAAGACTTACAACCCTCAAAGAGTAAAGAAAATCACATAATTTCTGTCCTAAATAGCTAGCCACTTATTCTTGGACCGCGCCGCCACCGACCACAACGACACCCAAAAACAGGAACGCTCCCCAGTGGGCCCGACTCGCCTCACAGGCCTCCCTGGGGACCACAGTGAAGCTGCAGGCAAGGCCTTGCTCGGCCGACGGAGCCACAGGGGTGGCGGCGAGGGGAGCCACGGCGGCAGCAGCGGGAGACCAGCGGCGGCAGTGGGGCCTCAGCGGCAGTGGGAGCCTTGGCAGCAACATGGGCCTCGGCGGCAATGGGAGCCTCAGTGGCGGTGGGGCCTCGCGGTCAATGAGGGGGGAGTGGAAGGCAATGGGGACCCTGCGTAGGGGGACGGCCATGAGGGACAGTGGGAGAACAAAGGGGGACCCAGTGTGGGGGAGGGGCTCTAGTTTAGTGCCCATGGGATAACTCTGTGTTTGTATGTTTGTGTGTTTGTTAATTTCTTCCCGTGATGGCGCTGTGCACACCGCAGCCAACCAACAGTCGCTTGTCTTTTTCTTTTTGTTTTCACTACGAATTTCAAGATTTTGAGCATTGTGACTGTCGGCAGACCAATTTCCCTCTGGGGATGAATAAAGTTTTATTGTATCGTATTGTAACTAGACTAATCTCTCATAAAAGGAAATAAACCCTCCACAGCTACCCTATCAAAAACCCCTCAGGATCTTATCTCTTTTCATCAAGTCTCATTTCACACTTCTCATTCCCAGCAGATGCAACCATAACTTGTGCAAACTTTCCTCAGAAGTCAACCCAGACATTATTCAACTTGCACCTCCTCCAACCTCTTCGACTGAATCCGCTGTTCCAGATGTGAACTCACACGTTCACAAGTTATAGTAGAATTAAACCATTCGGCCCATCGAGTCTACTCCGCCATGAGGAGTGCAGGGGAGAGATAAGACTTTGCCTTCCATCACAGTGAGGAGGAGTCACTGTGATGGATGTTTGTGTAAATTGTGTTGTGTCTTGGTTTTTTTTCTTGTGTGTATGGCTGCAGAAACCAAATTTTGTTTGAACCTCAATGAGGTTCAAATGACACAAATAATTTTTTTTTAATTTATTTTTTTTAATTAAAAAAAATCACTGCCTCACAATCCCATTTTCCTGCCTTCTCCCCATAACCCTATACACCCGTTCTAATCAAGAATGTATCTATCTCTGCCTTAAAAAATATCCAATGACTTAGCCTCCACAGCCCCTCGTGGCAATGAGTTCCACAGATTAACTTCCCTCTGACTAAAGAAGTTCCTCCTCACCCCCTTTCTAAAAGAGCGCCCTTTAATTCTGAGCCCATGACCTCTGGTCCTAGACTCTCCCACCAGTGGAAACATCCTTTTTACCTATCTATGCCTTTCATTATTCTGTAAGTTTCAATGAGCTCCCCCATCAACCTTCTAAACTCCAGCGAGTAAAGGCCCAGTGTTGTCAAATGCTCATCATATGCTAACCCACTCATTCCTGGGATCATTTTTGTAAACCCCCTCTGGACCCTCACCAGAGCCAGCACATCCTTCCCCAGACATGGGGCCCAAATTTGCTCACAGTACTCCAAATGCGGCCTGATCAGCGCCTTATTGAGCCTCAGCAATACATCTGTTTTGCATTCCAGTCCTCTTGATATAAATTGAATTTGCCTAAATATCTCCTATTTATCTTCCATATAACTCCTATATATCGGCGAGACCAAGCGCAGACTTGGCTATCGTTTCGCTGAACACCTTAACTCCCCTTCCCATTCCCAGACTGACCTTTCTGTACTGGGCCTCCTCCATTGTCAGTGTGAGGCCAAATATAAATTGGAGGAACAGCATCTTATATTTTGCTTGAGTTGCTTACAACCCTGCGATACGATCGAACTTCAAGTAACCCTTGCAACCCCTCTCTCTCCTTCCCTCCCCCACCCTAGTCATCGTACTAGTTTCACTGTCACCCTGTTGAGTTCCACTGTCTGTATACTCGTTGTCACCTATCCCACAGCCAACAGCCAATTTTGTGTGCCCCACATTTCCTTGATTATCTTTTCAATGCTTGTAATAATCAAAACATGAAAGGGATTGTCAAATAGATGTTTGTGCTTGAGTATACAAAGTACCAAGTAATGAATGCAGCAAGAGAGAAATCCTTTATCATTTCTGAGTGCCCAGACACCAACGAAATGCCCAGACACCAACCAGAGGAAAGCACCCAGCTTGAATGACAACCCATGAATCACCCTAAACATTTAAGTGCCAGTACACATTGTGTAATATCTCGAAAAAGCACTAGTTACTTGCTCAAGCTTTTCTGACAGCACCTCCCAGGCAAACTCTCCCACCTAGTGTGGTGTAGGCCCGTCGTAGACGACGATAGCATGTTTATGCAGTCTCATGTCTTGTGGGATCGAGTCAGATGCGCAAGCTACACACGTGAAGGCCGCTGTGGGAGGATTTAGGACTGCAGTCTTCCTCCTGTTTCTGGCACTAACGAGTCAGCCTCGGCAATTGTCTTCAAAACTGCTAACCGCCTTCCTAGTGGTCGTACTCCAGCCAGTCCTGTCACTGGCACGGGTTTCCAGTTCTTTTGGGGCTAGGCTTGCGTGCTGGAGGTGGTCCTTGATGCAGTCTTTGAATTGGTTTTTTTTCGGTGCCCTGGGTTCCTTTGACCCTGTGACAGAACTGTGAACAGGAGTTGATGAGTATGATTATGGCAACAGGCATATGGGAACACAACCGTGTGCAGGTGCCTCACAGGGACACTCCACCTCGACCTGGAAATATTCCGGTGATATTTTGTGGTCACTTGGTCTAAATCGTGGAACCCAACAACATTGTGGAAAATCCTACGCCAAAGATCGAATTGCCTTAAAATTTCTGCACCTTTCTAATTTGTCCAAGCTGATCTATTCCTAGCAAGAAAATAATAAAATGTTGCAGCAGATGGAAATGATAAATTTTCAACCTGCAACTTCTTATGGTTGTCTACTCCTCTTGTGATAATCAATAATATATTAAGGCAATGAACAACGTCAGGAGGGAGATCCCTTTATAAAACTAAATCATTGGGAGAAAAAAAAAGAAAATGCTGGAAAAATTCAGTAAGTGAATCACCTTTTTAGAGACACTATTAAATTCAGTTAATAGAGTCAAGAGTATTTTCTGATGAAAAGTACTTAATTTTAAGTCAACAATGTTTCTCTCTCCATTGGTGCTGTCTAACTTGCTGAGTGTTTCCAACACATTATCTTTTTTTAATCACAAATGTCCCTCTAATGGAGTATTTTCCAGCTTGGAATAAACTTCCTTACCCTATGCAAGCATAGTATAATACTCATATCAGTCATCTGAATCTTTACATGACACTAATTCACAAGAGCACAAAATATTCAGCCATCAAATTCAAACGGTAAAGATGTAGATTTTTTTTTTAAGGGCAGACCGACAATAAACTCCAGAAAGGAATAAACCCCATTACCGATACATGATACAAAAACAAATCAATTAGAATGAATAATTTCAAGTTATTTTCTATGTTCCAGAGTGAAATATTCAACCACGTAGCAGCCATGTGTAGCGCTGATTGGCAGTGGCAGTATCAATATTCGCAACAAACACAGGAGATACGGGTCGATCATCTAACTGATGAAAACACTTGCCAGTCTTGATGGGAATAGATCACATTTTGTAAAATTACATTTCTCTTCAGATGATGGAACCAGAAGAAGAAACATCAGCTGCTCTGATTAACCAGGAACCACGCTCATTACATGATACCTATCCAAAGGACCCAAAATGTCACCTATGAGAGTCATAGAGTGATACAGTGTGGAAACAGGCCCTTTGGACCAACTTGCCCACACTGGCCAACATGTCCCAGCTACACTAGTCCCATCTGCCAACATTTGGTCCATATCCCTCAAAACCTCTTCTATCCAAGTACCTGTCTAACTGTTGGGATAGTCCCTGCCTCAACTACCTCCTCTGGCAGCTTGATCCATACATCCACCATCCACTGTGTGAGAAATTCCTTTTCTCCAGAGATGCTGTGAGACCCGCTGAGTTACTGCAGCTTTTTGTGTTTATCCAAAGTTCTCTATAGATCCCCATATATTAAGTTAAGATTTGTTCAAAAATCACAATAAAGTTGATGCCATGTATTTTCCAGACAGAGGAGTCACTTTTAGCATACCTGTGAGAACTTATTTTGAAGCACATAAGCAATTACATGAATGCATTCTCACCTTTGCCCCAATCTATATTTTTTCATATGTTATATTGTCATTTCTATCAACTAACACTAAAAGAAAATCACTGACATCTGCCCTGGGCCAAAATGTGCTCATCATATGTTAACAAGAAAACAACATGCAGGATTCAAATTTTTCACCACTAGACTTAAATGAGACCAATAGACCTTTCGTGGCCTTTGTAATATAATTACAATGATGGATCCAAAATGTAATGACCTTTAATTCACCCTCCTAAATTCAATGCTTTTCTCACAATGCAAATCAAATTCTGTAACAACCAATATTCGGAACAACTACAGCTGTTAAAAACTGACAAATTGCAAAGTTGACAGCGCACTGAACTTACTTTAGCAGTTCTGAATTTAAAAGAAGCACTTCACTTTCTGAAATACATTTTCATTTGTACACTTCCTTTGTTAGAAAATATCTGTGGGTTATTGAGTTCTGTTGGTTGCATTTCTCTGCAGAATTCTCTGAAAAGAACTGTAATTATTTTTTCACTAGAACATGCACTTAGGAGGAGAGAGTTGATCAGATAAGAAGACACTATTCATCTCAGCCTTGAGTCGCTCACACTGGTGTTAAATAAGGGTGGCAAAATCAATACGAACCAATAATAACTTCACATTTATGGAAGCAACTTGAATGGCTCTCCAAAATATTGAGACACATCCAAGTACATTTCAGCAGAGCTGATATTTATCGAAAGTCATTTGCCCTGAAGCAGATGGCTCATTTAATTGTTCTGCTGTCACAGACGACTAAGATTTATGACAGACAATTACAGCTGCTGCAGTTAGCAGCCTTATAATCAGTGCCATTATTTAACGATTGGTGCAATAAATTGACTTCTGCTGCTGTTTATCAGATAGCAAATGTTCCTAGAGCATTTTCCTGCTTCCATCTCCCAGTATGGTTCAACCATTACCTTTAAGCAGTTAGTCAGCGACAGTGTTCTCCATCCTGTATCAAGGCGAGAAGAAACGTCCAATTATTCATGACCATGTAAAGGCTGTCTCTGTTTTAACTGTTTCCAACCCATTATAAGAAATCACTGCCTTCACGCTTGCAAAAAGAGCCACAGGCTGATACTGCACATTCACACAGCAGAATTTTAATATTCAATCAATGTTAAGTTGCAGCCGAATTGTTGACAATATATAGAATTTGAAAGTATAATTCTTACAAATACAGAAATGCTTTTTGAATTATTTAAGTTACTTTTTAAATTTTCAACCTGAAATCAGATGACACGGAATACTGTTGCGAGAGTGCTAGGAAAATCAATATAGGCCATTATTACAATTGACATACACTCTACACATTAGCAATGCTTTATAAAAACTTCCAGCTTATCGAAAAAAGATGGAATATTTTAAACAAAACTGTACGACAGCGGTTTGATAAACTAAACTACTTTGGTGCACTGTTTCGTTTTTCAGGCAATAGGATCATTTACTAAAGAAAGTTGAAAAATTGTCCTGTTTTGGCTAAGAAATTGTCAAAGTTTTTGATACTTCTCATTTGTAGTGTAGCTGTAAGGTTTCAAAATGTGGAACAAATCTGGTCCAACGATGCAACATGCACAAAGAAGTCTAGTTGTACATTGTTAATAATGTAATCTTTTGCAAAATGAACAGTGATGCAATAAATCTGATTTTGCTGTACAGGTTGACCGATTTACCGGCAACCTCAGTTCCAGTAACTTTCTGAATTATTCATTTTTACGGACCAACAGTGACAATGAAACAACAATATAACCTTGGCCCGCTAATCTTCTTATCGAGTCCACATCACAAGATTAGAAATTGTCGAGCCAGAGCTGAACACACTTCACGGCATCTGCATACAATTGCGTCTTGTGCTTCCTGCGCTTCTTGTGCGTGGTGGAAAGATTGTTGGAAACAGGGCCGCGATGTGAACGCTCTTTCCTTGACCCCGGCCCGCTAATGACACCCCATTCCCGACTCACAAGGTGCACCAGCGAGCCCGGCTTCGTCTACCGCAAGGTCCAGTGACACGGCTGTTGATGGGGCTCATGTTGTAGCCCCCTACAGGACACGCTTTCTTCAGCCCACCGCCACTGTCAGAATGTGTTCAGTCACTGTGGGTCTCTCTCTCCTCTCACCTGCTGTCGCTTCCAAGGTGGAGTATGCCAATGGTCTCCGGGGGAGAAGGAGGTGGCATTTGAGGGAGGGAGGGAGGGGGCAGGGGAGGAAGAGGCCGAGTGGACAGAGCAACAGGAGGAGGAGGCAGCAACAGCCGAGCGGATAGTGGACAAAGCCACCGCCAACAGCAAGGGGCAACAGCAGGTGAGAGGGGAGGGAGCCCCACAGTGACCAAGCGTATTCTGTCAATGGCCTGAAGAAACGCAGTTCCCAGGGGCTACAACGCGAGCTGCAACAACAGCCATGTCACCAGACCGTGCAGTGGATGAAGAAGTACTTCCTGGTGCACCTTGCGAGTCGGGAGCAAGGTCGGAATCCAAGGTTCTAAACGACCGGGGAGACGGTGGGAGCCGGGGATGGGTCGGCAGGTCTGTCCGCTACATCCACATCTGTGAAAATGAGGGTTTACTGTAATGTCTTTGTGAAACAGTTAGGAGAGAAGTTTGAAAGCATAGTTGAAAGGGGGTCTTGGGAGGCAGCGTTTCAAAAGTGCCCAGGAAATCAGAGAAGGCTTGACAGGAAATACAGAGCTCCGGAGGGCAAGAAAAGAATTGAACAGAATGGTGGGAGGAGGGGTTGTGGGATGGCGCGTGGGGACCGGGCAGAGTTGAAACACAAAACCTTAAACTTAAACATTGCGCCAGCGGAGATAGAATTAGACAAGGCCAAGGAGGGATTTTGATATTTAGATGTAAACAAATAACACTTTCACGACAGAGGGACACGACTGGAAAGAGTGTTGCAACTCGCAATACCAATTGTGGCCGCTCAGGGAATTTCAACTGAGCTCTCGTAATTTAGAGGTGGGTGGATCATCAGTTGCCGGAAAATCGGTGTTCAGCCTTTTAATTAAGAACTAAACTAAGTGGGACCCATTGGGTCCCAGTCACATGGGAGGCCTGGTCCCACAACTCAACCCATTACCCAACGCAATATTTTGAGGGGCGGGGTGGGGGGTGTGAACAGAGGATGTGTGGGGGGGGGGGTGTGTGTTTGTGTGTGGGCGGTGGGATGTGTGGGGAGGGGGGCTTGTGGGGCGGGGGGGTGTGGACAGGGGGGCTTGTGGGAGGGTGTGTGGGCGGGGGGCTTGTGGGGGGGGAGGAGTGTGTGTGGGCGGGGGGGTTGTGTGGGGGAAAGGCCATGGGGGAGAGGGCAGCATCACGGGGAGGGGGGGGAACGGTGCCAGCGAGGGGGACCAGAGAGGTAGTGGCTGGAATTGGCGGTGCGATGGGGATTCACAGCGGGCGCTGGTCGTTCTCCTACGCCAGGATCAGAGTCTCCGATTTCCATTTGGTGACATCAGCGACATCTCCAACTCCGGGCTGGGCTGGGACTCAAACGCTGGGCTAGGCTGGGTCTCCGACTGGGCTGGACTGGGTCTTCCACGCTGGGCTGGGTCAGGCATCTGACGCTGGGCTGCTGCTCGGGGCTGGGTGGCTGCTTGGGGCTGGGTGGGGTTGGGCTGCTTTGGGTCCGACCGAAAGTCCGGTTGGAAACCTCCAACCAAACATTCCTCAGCTCCAGTAAAGACGCAATGGCGCAGGAAGGGACGGACCATCCCGGGGAGCGACAGGGGAAGAGACTAATCCGCGCAGCGCTGACTGGCAGGAGAAGAGATCGATCTACGCACGCGCGGTTTTTAAGATTTTTAAACCTCGCTAACTTTTACGACATTCAAACGATTGGAATAAAACTTGGTGGACTCGCAGCACAGAGAACGGTCAGTGAACTGGCAAAAAATCGTACTGCTATCGCAAACCATTTTTGCGCAAATAGAAAGACCGCCAAACCGGAAGATAACAAGATCAGAGGATAGATAGATAGATAGATAGATAGATAGATAGATAGATAGATAGATAGATAGATAGATAGATAGATAAAGATAGATAGATAGATAGATAGATAGATAGACGAATTATGGGAAACACACAAAACCACCTGATGTGACAAGTGTAATTCTTTATATTACAAATAAACCATGAGGCATGGTAAAGTTCAGTACTCTATATGAATTGCGAGTTTTTGATGCTGACATAAACACCTGAAATAGGAGGAATTCCATTTATATCTTACCTTGATCACAAAAAGGGAAACAAAAAGGGAACGGGTAAGAATGATATTATTGTGGACAGCACAATCCTAGCCTTCAAGAAAAAGGCCATTCATTGTCAATTCGTATTAGTTATTCCTTATGAAATTCTTCTATTACCTCTACAGCTGTACGGTAGATAGCATGTTGACTTGTGTAAGAAAGAACTGCAGATGCTGGTTTAAATCGAAGGTAGATACAAAATGCTGGAGTAACTCAGCAGGTGAGGCAGCATCTCTGGAGAGATGGAATGGGCAACGTTTCAGGTTGAGACCCAAAACTTCACCCATGCCTTCCCTCCAGAGGTGCTGCCTCGTCTGCTGAGTTACTCCAGCATTTTGTGTCTAAGCATGTTGACTTGTTGCATCAGGGCCTAGTAGGGCTAAAAGTGGTCATGAATACTGACCTCCCTTCCATCGAAGGAATCAAAAAGGCAGCCAGCATCATCAAAGGCCCACAACAGCCCGGCCATGCTTTCATTTCACTCCTCCCATCGGAAGAAGGTATAGGAGTCATAAAACTGTAACCACCAGGTTCAAGAACAGCTTCTTCACATCAACCATCAGGGACATCAGAAAACACTAACTAAACTATGAACTAAGTCTTTGGTTGCACTGACATGGGCTTTTGTTTTGCACGTGGCTATTATTTTATTGGGGTTTTTTTTGTTTACTATGTGCTTTTTATGAATATTGTGTTTAAAGCCCTGTTATGCTGCTGCAAATAAAAATATAATTGTTTCATTGTCGGTACAAATGACAATTAAACACTCTTGACTTAAGTCTTGAATTTAGGCTACTTATTTGAGAACTACCAAAAGCACTGATCACCACAATGTACCTACTTATAGGCATAAAGAAACTGGGACAGACCATCTCTTCAGGTCATTGCACCAATCAATAAGATTATGCTCAATCGATTATGTATATTTATGCATCAACTTTTTTTAAATAATGCCTCTGATTAGCAAAAGAACTATTAGTCTCAGTTTTAAACTTAAGACAAATTCTGTGTTAAGTTTAAAACTGAGACTAATAGTTCTTTTGCTAATCAGAGGCATTATTTTTAAAAAGTTGATGCATAAATATACATAATCGATTGAGCATAATCTTATTGATTTCTTCCAAAAATGCATAGGACTGATATTTACCTGTTTTTATCCATAAATCATGAATAAAAAGCATGTTGTGCCTGTTTCAAATAGTTTGCATCTACTACTTGTTGAAGCCCTGACCAGCACGTATTTTATCCTCAAAAACGCAAATGCTCAGTAACTCCGTGGGTCAGGCGACATCTGTGGAAGACATGGATAGGAGACGTTTCGATTTAGGAACCTTCTTCAGACTCGACCCAAATTGTATGTCAGAAAAATTGGTGCCAGCAGGAATCGGCGAGAAGAGAGGTCAAACAATTGTGGACTAAAACCAAACCCTCCACTGTGAGAAAGAACTCCTCCATTGGGTAATTGGGTAGAAAGTAATGCTGTTGCCTCCCCCCCCACCACCACCACCACCACCACCACCATTTTTTTTCCATTTGTTTTCCACTAGATCTCCTCCAACTCCCCCTCTACATTAGCTCCAAAAATGAAGCAATGCTTCTGAGCAAGTAAGCAGCTCGAGTCTGTGAAATGCACAGTTGTGAACAAATAACAATAAATGATCTCTTAAAGCAAGGAAGAGCCAATTTCACTTATTTTGTGACTTCCAAATTGGCGTTACCAAGATACATTGCTGTCATTTAGCATGCCTGAAATTTCCATGGTTTATTTTCCAGCCATTCCTTAAAGTCTTGCCCCCAATTTTTAACAATTCCATCTGAACTTAGATTCCAACCTGAAGGAAGAAATTTGCTCCATCCTACCAACTCCCCTTAAAATCTTGAAGGCTTCAATCACTCTTTAACCTATATTCCAGAGAATACAAATCTATTGTAGGAAGGAACTGCAGACAGACACAAACCTCATCCAACCTCATCTACCGTATTCGTTGTTCCAGGTGTGGACTCCTATATATCGGCGAGACCAAGCACGGGCTCGCCGATCGTTTCGCTGAACAACTTCACTCAGTCCGCCTCGACTTACATGATCTCCCGGTTGCTAAACACTTTAACTGCCCCTCCTATTCCCATACTGACCTTTATGTCCTAGACTGCCACCATTGTCAAGTGAGGCCAAATGTAAATTGAAGCAACAGCACCTTATATTTCCCTTGGGCAGCTTACAAGCCAGCGGTATGAATATTGATTTCACTAACGTCAAGTAACCTTTGCATCCCCTCTCTCCGTCCTCCCCCACCCTAGGTCTCATACTACTGTCGTTGTGTTGTGTCCCACTGTCTGTAGAACTCATTATCACCCATCCCACAGCCAACTATGGACCGTTGAAGGCTCCACATTTCCTTGATTATCATTGCTTTTTGCATGTCCGCCAATCATTTGTCCTAACTACCGTCTACATCTCTTGTTCCCCATTCCCCTGACTCGCAGTCTGAGGAAAGGTCTTGACCCAAAACATCACATCCCTTTTCTCCAGAGATGCTGCCTGAACCGCTGAGTTACTCCAGCTTTTTGTATCTGTCTTCAATTTAAACCAGCATCTGCAGTTCCTCCCTACACAAGGAACTGCAGATGCTGGTTTATACCGAACATAGACACAAAATGATGTAGTAACTCAGCAGGTCAGGCAACATCTCTGGAGTAAAGGAAAAGGTGACGTTTCATGTCGAGACCCTTCTTCAGACCGAGAGCCGGGAGCAGGAAAACTAGAGGTGTGAAAAGGTACATAACAAATCAGAGCCGGCACTGATGTCCAAGGAGCCCACAATGGACCATTGTTGCCTGTGGAAAGGATAATGAAGGGATACGAACAGTAAAACCAGCAGGCCAACTAGGGTGGAGGGAGAGACACAGAGAGAGGGAATGCAAGGGTTACTTGAAAGTAGCATAATCAATATTCATACTGCTGGGTGATAAGCTGCCAAAGCGAAATATGCCACTTTCGCAACTTACAACCCAGTGGTATGAATATTGATTTCTCTAATATCAAGGCCCCACCACTGTCTGTGTCAAAAACCTGTCCCATAGATCTCACAAAAAATTGTCCTCGTCACCTTGATAGCCCTGTCCCACTGTACGAGTTCATTCAAAAGTTCTCCCGAGTTTGCCCTGATTCGAACTCGAAGATTTACGCTAATGGCCGCTCGTAGATACTCGGGGCTCTTGTGGACATTTTTCAACATGTTGAAAAATCTTCACGAGTCTTCCCAAGCTTACCGCGTTTCCAGAGTACCTGCTGTTAGCGTTACGAGTCGCTAAGAGATGTGCTCGAACTCCGACGTACCCGCTACGTACATTCTACGTGCTTCCACGAGTTTGATATTTTTTTAACTCGGGAGAGCTCTTGAATGAACTCGTACAGTGGGACAGGGCTTTAAAGCTCCGTCCTTGACATTTCCAACCTGGGAGAAGGGTTCTGAATGTCCACCCTATTTATACTTGTATAATTTCATATACTTCTATCATTTCTGCCCTCAGCCTCGGACATTCCTGAGAAAACAATCCAAGTCTATACGACCTCCCCTTATAGGTAATGCATATGGTCCATGACTTACGTTAACAATTAAGTCCCGAGGACTCGTGCCCTAGACAGATGTTACATATATCAGAAACAGAAGGGTTACATACATTTTCTATTCTATGCAGAGACCACGTGGGAACTCTACACTGGTGACCACATGGAAGCTCCGATCCAGAGATCATGTGGGAGCTCCTACGTGGGGACCATGGGGGAGCTTTGATGCGGAGACCGCATGGGAGTTCCGACGTGGACACCACATGGGAGCTCTGAACTTGAAACCACGTGGTATATCTGACTCGAAGACCATGTGGGCATGACTTTACGCAAGTGCCTGTACCCACTAAGCGAGGCAGCATTCTGGCATACCTCATCTGCACCCTCTCCACATCCTTCCTGTAATGGGATGGCTAGAACAGTACATAATAATTCCAAATTCAGCCAAACCAAAGTCCTACAGAGCTGCAAAGTAGGTTCCTGACTCTTAAAAGGTCAATACCCCAATTGATGAAGGCTGGCATACCATATACCTTCTTTATCAATCTTCATTCTTTCCATTTGTACGTTCTTGATTTCTCAAATCAATCAATTTGGTGGCTATTTTACCACTACGTACAAAGTATGGAGCAGACAGGTTGTAACTATGGAAAAGGAACATTTGCTGCTTGGTCTAAGGCCTGAATGTCTTGGAAAGCTTTAAATTAACTGGACTCACATGGCATATTATTGAAGTAAATTTACAGTCAACATGTATGACAGTTTTATGCTTTGCCATCTCCACATATACATTTCCTTGATCTGCAGAGGGGGAATAATCAAGAAAGTATGCAGGGCTCAGATTTCGAGTTCTGTACTATATAATCAATACAAGTGACAGCAAATTATCACCTAACGTTTCTTAAAATTTAAGATCTGCTAATTTAACTTTCCATAAATCACAATTCTTTTATCTATATTACTAAAAGTCTGATCTTGACCACTTCCTGTTGTTCTGTATATTGATTTTAGAAAAAACGCTGCTACTTACGGATGTGTTTTTTGGCCAACTTACTTAGAGTCCCGCTCCGCTCATCAGGTGCTGAGGATTTTTCCCATCAATGAAAAATAAAAGTTATTCGTGTTTAAAAAATGTTGAGATTCTCTCTCCTGAAGGCCACGTTGAGATTCTCTCTCCTGAAGTGTGGAGGTGCCTCAGTTCTCTGCTAGATAGGAGAGCAAGAGGTCGTAATTCTCAGTCTGAGCTGTGAATAACACTGAACACATGTCTACTAAACTGTGAGTGGTTTTACTGACCTGTTAGTGCCCTTAATGCGGTTTGAAAATGTAGTTTGAAAATGCAAAAGTGTGTTTTGGTTTGAAAGTGCTAAAGCAAGCTGTCTTGCCTTTGGTTTTGAAAGTGCTAAAGCAAGCTGTCTTGCCTTTGGTTTTGAAAGTGCTAAAGCAAGCTGCCTTGCCTTTGGTTTTGAAAGTGCTAAAGCAAGCTGCCTTGCCTTTGGATTTAAAAGTGCTAAAGCAAGCTGCCTTGCCTTTGGATTTGAAAGTGCTAAAGCAAGCTGTCTTGCCTTTGGTTTTGAAAGTGCTAAAACAAGCTGCCTCGCCTAATTAGAGCTGCCTTGCCTAATTAGAGCTGCCATGCCCAATTAGAGTTGACTTGCCCAATTAGAGTTGCCTTGCCTAATTAGAGTCGCCTTGCCTAATTAGAGCAGCCATGCCTCTATATAATTAAAAGTCTAATCTTGACCACATCCTGTTTGCGCCTTATATTGATTATAGAGAAAAACGCTACCACATACGGCTGTGATTTTTGGCCACCTTACTCAGAGTCCCCCTCCGTTCACCAGGTGGCGATGATTTTTCCCATCGATGAAAAATAAAAGAGTTATTAGTGCTTAAAAAATGTTGAGATTTTCTCTCCTGTCAATCATGCCATGAAGGTCACGCCCCTTCTGGTGGGAGGGGGAGAGACTATAAAACCCGGAAGTGTGGCCGTGGCTCAGTCTCTGCAAGATGGGGGAGGGAGAGGTCACAACTCACTGTCTTTAGTGGCCTTGCACCCTGCATGAAATGGTATGAAACAGCACTTGAATTTGGTGCCCTTGCACCTGCTTAAAATGGAATTTCAAGGAATAGCCGCAATTCAACTGCGAGCCCACCAGCCGTGAGTGAGTGAGCTGTCAGCACAACAGGCTTGAGTGACTGAGCCGCCAGCCCAAGAATCCATTTGGCCCACAATGTCCATACTAGCCCTCTGAAAACCAGTCCCTTCAGCGCACAACACCCAAAAATATGCCCTAGACTAGAACATACTGGGACAGACTAGACTAGGGGTTCAATACATAACTCTCTCGTTTACATAATTTCTCATGCACAGGATTACATTTTGTGGAGAATGGGATTGCTGTGGAAATTAACTTCAGTTGCATGAGCCCCTTTTGTCGGAGCATGGCAGTGATTCCAGCCCCTTGTCTTGGCTTCTCTTGAACATTTGCAAAGTTGTGGCTGAGTGGCAAAATATCTTCTGAAACTTTCAGTTTTATTATAATCTAAATTACTGTCTAAATATAACAAATTTGTAATGGCAATTATGTACCGGCCCCAGCTTTAAAATAGTTATGGATAAGGACAGGGCTGGTTCACAAGTTAATGTTCTGAATTGGGGCACAGCCAACTTTGGGGGCATTAGACAAGAACTTGTAAAAATTGATTGGAGTAGGTTGTTTGCGGGTAAAAGAACATAGGAAAGTTGAATGCTTTTGTATGATAATGAGAGTTCAAGTATATGCAATGAAAGGCAAAACGGCCAAGAGTAAGGAACCCTGGATGAGAAGAAAAATTGGTCAGGAAAAAGGAAGCATGTTGGAATCAAGTGTATGGATTCTTGTGTGAATCCATACACTTGATTCCAACATGCTTCCTTTTTCCTGCAGATGCGGGTTTACAAAGAAAGGCACAAAGTGCTGGAGTAACTAGGTAGCATTTCTGGAGGACATAGATAGGTGACGTTTTGGGTCGGGACTTTTCTTTAGACTGATTGTACCACCTTGCATTAGCACCCATTTCTCCACAGGGCTGTCAGAAACCAAAATGGTTATCTCTTTTAATGTGGAGAAACACATGAAGATAAGGGAACGGGAAAGTTAATCGTTATGTCTTGAGAACAGTCGGTACTGCAGTCAAGGAGGTGTGGATGTGCATAATCGGGTATATCAATGGACACTAGGGGAAACTAGAGAAGAACTTGTAGAAGCCCTAGCTGAGATAAATGAATCCTTAAACAGGGGTGAGGAGCTGAAAAACTGGAAGATTGGATTGCATGGGATCTACTGAGAGTTAGCTAACTGGATACAGGATTGGCATCAGGATAGAAAGCAGGTGGTGGTGGAAGATCATTTTCCATACTGGTGACTTGTGGCTAATAGTTTGCCTCGGGGATCGGTGCTGGACCCCTTGCTGTTTGTCATGTATATCAATGATTTAGACGAGAATGTACAAGGCATGACTAGTAAGTTTGCAGATGACACTAAAATAGATAGTAAATTAGGCAGTAAAAATGGTTAACAAGAATTACTGGGGCAAGTGGGCCGAGGAATTCAGTTTAATTCAGATAAATGTGGAGATTTGCATTTGGGAGAGTCCATTCGGGGCATGACCTTCACTGTGAATGGTAGTCCCAGTGTGTGTTGTACTGCAGAATGATCTAGGAGCACATGCATTGTCTCCTGAAAATGGCATTGTAAGTACGTCGGATGGCGAAGAAAGCTTTTAGCATGTTGATCTTCATCAATCAGGGAATTGAGTATAAAAGGTACGTTGGTACATTATGTAACAGTGGTACAACATATTGGTGTGGCTAAGCTTGAAGTATTGTGTTCAGTTTTAGTCACCCTGCTAAAGGAAAGATGTTGTTAAACTGGAAACAGTATGTGAAGATTTACGCAGATGTTGCCAGGACTCAAAGACCTGAGCAATGGAAAGGTTAGGCAAGCTAGGACTTTATTCCTTGGAACAGAGGAGGCTGAGGGATGATTTAATGGAGGTGTATAAAGTTCTGAGAGGATTAGATTGGGTGAATGCACAGTCTTTTTCCCAGGTAGGGGAATCAAGAATTAGAGGCAACAAGTTTAAGGTGAGAGGGGAAAGATGTAATAGGAACCTGAGGGCAACATTTCCATATAGAAGGAGGTGAGTATTCAGAACAAGCAGTCAGAAAAAACAGCTGAGACTGATACAATGTGCATTGTTTTTTAAATTACATACATTATAAATAATTTGGACAGGTAAATGAATAGGAAAGGTTTAGAGAGATATGTGCCAATCCTGGGCAAATGGGATTGGGTTGGATTGGGCATCTTGGTTGGCGTGGACAAGTTGGGCTGAAAGGTCTGTTTTCCTGCTGCATGACTCTAAATAGATAGAACAAAATGAATCAGCCATTACTATATTATTATTATATAATTCTTTCCTGCATTATATAGACTTGTGCATCTCATGATACTTGTATTTGGCCATATTCAGAAATAAAGCAAATACTGCCTCACACAACTCCTCATAAGCCAGATCTCAAATGTATTCATGAAATACACTTGAACAACTTTCACCACCATTGCTGAACTGATGGGCTTTAGCCCTTCTCTTTCTCTTTTGGATGGCTATCCCATTCTTGCTGTAGGTAGACAGAAAATACTGGAGTAACGCAGCGGGACAGGCAGCATCTCTGGAGAGAAGGAATGGGTGACGATACGGGTCGAGACCCTTCAACAGACTAGCCTACCATTCAGGACATTGACATTAGATGAAGTTACCTTTAGGTCCAAAATTGATAGTATTGCAAAAGGCCATGAATTTTCCTTTGTGAATGGAGTCATTGACCCAACTTGTTCGGCCCAACTTGCCCACACCGGTCAACATGTCCCAGCTACACTCCACCTGCGCACGTTTAGTTTATATCCCTCCAAACCTGTTCTATTCATGTACCTGTCTAACTGTTTCTTAAATTTTGGGATAGTCCCTGCCTCAACTACCTTCTGAACCTTCTGAATTTTGCAGTCGGCAGGGCAGTACTCTGTATATCGCCAACTTGGACAATTTAACATTTTATCAAGCCAATTAACCTACAAACCTGTACGTATTTGGAGTGTGGGAGGAAACCGAAGTTCTCGGAGAAAACCCACGCAGGTCACGGGGAGAACGTACCGACTCCATACAGACAGCACCCGTAGTTGGGATCGAACCCAGGTCTCTGGCGCTGCATTTTGCTGTAAGGCAGCAACTCTACCGCTGTGCCACCGTGACTATCTCCTCTGGCAGCTTGTTCCATACACCCACCACCCTTCGTGTGAAAATGGTACCCCTCAGATTCTTATTAAATCTTTTCCCCTTCACCTTAAAACTACAATATGTCCTCTGGTCCATGATTCACCTAGTCTGGGCAAGAGACTGTGCATCTACCCGATCTACTCCTCTCATGATTTTATGCACTTTTATTAGATCACTCCAGTCCTCCTGCGCTGCAAGGAATAGAGTCCCAGCCTATTCACACTTTCCCTATAGTGCAGACCCCCTCGTCCTGGCAACATCCCTGTGAATGAAAAATAAAGTTGAAAATCACGAAAATGAACATTATTTTTTCTGAAATACCAGAAATGAGATGCACAGAGAAAGATAGGTGTGCTTTATACCACCATTATTCAATAGCGTACTACTCAAAGGATGAAAAGCAGAACACTGCAGCCATTCTCGACAAATGAAGCACAACCATGTGGAAAAAATCCTGGGGAAAATGCCCCAAACCCTACTATTGAGGAATCTGTAAATGAAAATGACAATATTGTGAATACTAAGAACCCAGCATGTAAGCTGTTTCCACATGTCAGGATTGTGCATAATGATTACTAGGAGAACCCATTAGTCAAAACCTATTGAGAAAAATGTTACCTACGGATAAAGAATAATTGCAAGAGCCAAGTGGCAAATGTTACAATTGTCAGCAGTGTCATGAAAATCCAACTTAAAGGTCAGAAAAATTATTGTAATTTTCATTCCAGAAATATCACTAAAACCAGCAAAGCTTTTTATAAAACATCCCCATTTTAACAGATATTTCACCATTTCCTTTAAGAGTCTCCGCTTACACTGAGAGAATGGGAAGCAACTTAGTTTTTAGTTTTCAGATACAGTGCGGAAACAGGCCCTTTGGCCCACCGAGTCCGTGTTGACCAGCAATCACCCCATACAACTCTATCTGCAAATACGTCCTGACATTGGTTTATTATTAAAATAGCTTGCTCATTGAAATTTGTATACATTTTGGCCATTGATAAATAGACAATAGGTGCAGTAGTAGGCCATTCGGCCCTTCGAGCCAGCACTGCCAATCAATATGTTCATGGCTGATCATCTACAATCAATACACCGTTCCTGCCTTCTCCCCATATCCCCTGACTCCGCTATCTTTAAGAGCCCTATCTAGCTCTCTCTGGACAAGGGCTGAGGCAGAGAATTCCACAGACTCACAAGTCTCTGTGTGAAAAAGAGTTTCCTCATCACCGTTCTAAATGGCTTACCCCTTATTCTTAAACTGTGGCCCCTGGTTCTGGACTCCCCCAACATCGGGAACATGTTTCCTGCCTCTAGCATGCCCAAACCCTTCATAATCTTATATGTTTCAATATAATCCCCTCTCAGCCATCTAAGTTCCAGAGTATACAAACCCAGCCGCTCCATTCTCTCAGCATATGACATTCCCGTCATCCCTGGAATTAACCTTGTGAACCTACGCTGCACTCCCTCAATAGCAAGAATGTCCTTCCTCAAATGTGGAGACCAAAACTGCACACAATACCTGAGGGAAGCAGATAGATCAACAGTTTACTGTGCTGGGAAATCCCTCATATCTCAGTTCATGCAAACATGTCAAATATATCTGTGTTTTATAAGTACCTCAAGAAGGATGCTGACTAATTTTAAAAACATTTGTTTTCTTACTTTCACTGAGCAAACGTCCATAAAATGTCTCCCTGATTTTTTCTTTTATTTGCAAATGGGTTTGGTGATCTGTGTTTACACCTTTGCTTCCTTCAGTGTGTTTAGGTTGAAAGCAAAATACTCACAACAACACAAACTTTCCCAGAGGCTGCGGGATGAAAACCTTCAAGGTTTCAGACCTACTATCCATCACAATGATATTGAGGTGCTGTTTGAAAAATTTTCGCAAATATACTACTCTCAATTGTGTTACACGTATGAAAGCTATTTACAGAATGTTCACAGTTCATAATGAATGCACTGTGATCACAGTTTGAAAGGAAAAATTTGATTTCCAATACATTTCAACTACCTTCTTTTCATACTGAATATATTTTGATTATGTGGTCTAAATTGACATATTATCATGAGCAATATAGTATAGTTCAGTCATTTGATTTATTATTAGAATACTTCATGTTTGTCAGTCATGAACTTTTTTCAGTCAATCACTTCTTGACCTGTGAACCTAGAAGAAGCAGTGACTGTGATAATGATGCACTTAATGCTTGCTGTGAGAGTAATTGTAGTAACTGCCTGTAATCAATGTGGGTTGGAGACAGCTTTTCTGCCGTTTTAGTTTCTCCATCTAGCTAAAATTGAATTTATGCCAATTACAGTAATTTTATGAAAATAATCAAAGAGGCATATCAGAAAATAAATGTTCCAAATGCATGTCAGTTTTGAAGTGCACTGACCACTTCAATTTCTCTGGAGTTAACAGATCAGTGCTTGAAAGTGGGCAAAAAAGGATAAGTGTGTAGATCTAAAGACAATTGAGAGGAACAAAGACCAAACAGTGCCTTCAGACTATAAGGTTTATACACGAGGCTGTTTCACGATGTATCAATAGAACAATAATAGAAACCTGCATGCCTATTTTTTTTTTTAATACTTTTGAAGTATGTGAAGAAATGTGGATTAAAATGAAGGGTAAAAAGAATGGAAATCTGTAGGATGGGTGTGTGCATTATATGTGAGGAACATGGGAAACTGAGGTGCCATTTAGCCCCCTGAGACTGTTCTGCCATTCAATCAGATCATGGCTGATCTGTGACTCAGCCCAAACAATCTTCATATCCCAAATGTGGTTAATACAATTCTATAAATCTCAGATTCAAAATCTCAGATTGTAATTCACTCAAATATTTTTCTAACCAGCCTGCCCATTAAAGTCAATCTTCTCTACAGCGGGTCACTGGGAGCCAGGTTCCACCAGGAACCTGGCCCTGAGCTGATTGGTAAAATTTAGTGTAACATGGCTTTTTTGAATATTTCCAGCCTCAGAAATGACTTGATAGCCCTGTCCCACTGTATGAGTTCATTCAAGATTTCTCCCGAGTTTTGTCCTGATTCAAACTCGGTGATTTACGGTAATGGCCACTCGCAGGTACTCGGGGCTCTCGTGGACATTTTTCAACATTACCATCGAGAGCTCGCTAATTGGTGGTGTACCTGTTGAAAACATGTTGAAAAATCTTCACGAGTCTTCCCGAGCTTACCGAGTACCTGCCATTTGCGTTACGAGCCGCTAAGAGACGCTCCCGAGCTCCGTCGTACCCGCTATGTTTATTCTACTTGCTTACCACTCGTACAGTGGGACAGGGCTTTAAGCCCCAGCTGACATACAAAGCCATCAAATGTTTCTGAATTTCTTTGACAAGTTACATTTATTCAAAAACAATTCAAGATCATTGCATATAAAACAAGGTTTTAAAAAGTATCTCAAGATTTAAAATAAGTTAAATCACAAAAATAATTAAATCTGCTTATATTAATTCAATTAACTCAATTAATTAAAATTAAAATGTAATTGTGAATCGTACTTCCTTTCTCCCTTTCAGTTATTGTTCTCTGTTCAACAGCCCAAAGGTCTAGGAAACACATAAATGTTCACACTTCATCGCTGCAGTTCATAATGACACTAATGGTGGAGAGCAATTGAGAAACCACTAGCAATCTCATTTGCAGGGGCTTGCCAGCTATCTTTGCATTGGATTCTGAAAGCTCCTCACAGTATCAGAGGTAAATGGAGGCCATTCCAAGTATACAGGGTCAAGAGTGTTTTATTGTCCTATGTTCCAAGCCGGAACAATAAATTCTTACTTCCTGGCCGCAAGGTACAATTTGGAACCGCTGATCTGCTCAGAAGTCCCGATGAGGTCGCGATCAGCCGCTTCATCCAGCCTAGATGCCACATTTCCAGGGGGACATCCAGGGCTAGGGAGATTTCAAGTGCGCTCTCATAGTTTTGGCCAGATTAAAGGAGGTGCCGGGCCACCAGTTGCCGGAAAATTGGTGGTGTACCTGTAATAATGCAGAGAAAAAACAATGCCCCTAGTCTATGTTGTTCGGAGCTTAAGTGGAGGTTGTAGTGTTTAATAGCCTGATGGGTGTTGGGAAGAAGCTGCTCCTGAACCTGGAACTGCTTGCATTGTCATACAAAATTTGGGGCAATAATTATCCTGGCACTAAAAATGTCAAATTCTTCCCATGTTGAATTGTTTTCTAGCTTCACAGCAGAAATGGCCTGACGATAATTTTTAGGCTATTCCATAATCCTCAACTTACAAACATGTTTTTATTAATATATTATGGTCATATCTCTAACAAGGTCTTAACTGATTCAGGTATTTAACCCATCTGCCCACATATCTCAGAAATGGCCTGAATCTCAGACCCAGGCAGAAGTGAATTCAGCCTAATCTGCATATTACAAATCCAAAATGATTGATAAAATAAACAGAGAACTAGAGAAACAATGAAAACAAGAGAAGGAATAGGTCATTTAGCCCAGCGAGCCTGCTCTGCCAATTAACAGTCATGGCTGATCATCCAAATTCAGTATCCTCTATTTTGGAACAACGCAGTGGTAGACAGGAATGCTGGACGAACTCAGCGGGTGGGGCAGCATCCATGGAGAGAAGGAGTGGGCGACGTTTCCCAGTGTGACCCCCTAGTTCTGGTCTTACCCCAGTATCAGCATAAATCATTCCTGCATCTGGTTTCCCCACTCTCATCAGGCCATTATAGGTTTTAGTAAGATCCTCTCTCATTCTTCTGAACTCTAAGAAATAAAAGCCCCATCATCCCAATCTCTCGTCATAGCTCCATCTTGATATTCCATCAATAAGACTGCTGAACTCCCAACAACATTCCCTTCATACTAAAAACATCCGTCTTCAGATAATGGCATAAAAACTGTACCAATTAAGGTACGGTCTCGGTAACAATGTATACCATTGCAACAAAATATCTCTGCTTCTGCACATATATTCTCTCACTTTGAAGGCCAACATACCATTATTCTTCTTAACTGCTACTGCATACACTACTTCTATCACCTGTTGTACAAGGACACCCAAGTGTACTTTCCCCTTTTCATAATCTGTTGCCACTCTGAAGCGATTTTTTTTTCAAATTCAACATTTTCATTGTAATTCAAACAACCTTTGTGTAAGTGAATCAGCGTTGTCAACTATAGACAAATTGCATGAATGGATAGAAAGGAACATCGACATATTAGATAAGTGATGCATTCAACTTGGGATTCATTAAAAAAGAAAATTCAAAGCTGTGAATATAATTCAAGGAGATTTTTAAATGCATATTTCTCTATCTAAAACCTCACATGCAAGTTTTTGTCAGACCTTATGAAGATTTATTCAAGAGATAGATAGACACAAAATGCTGGAGAAACTCAGCAGGACAGACGGCATCTTTGGGGAGAAGGAATGGGTGATGTTTCGGATCTTTACCCTTCTTAAGACCAGCATTTTGTGTCTATCTTTGGTATAAACCAGCGTCTGCAGTTCCTTCCTACACATTCAAGAGCTATTTGGCCCATTGTTTTCATTGCAAAAAAAAGCATTCAGCTGCAGATACAGAATTAAAATAGCCAAGCTGATAGTATATAATGTCACTATGTACGTTCCCAATCCTATGGAGCACATGGCTCTCAGCTCATTATTCCCATTCCCCACCTTCATCCACCTTACTGCCCAATTAGTAGATCTTTATTCTTCCCAACTTGCATCAGACTTTAATTTTGATTAAACTACAACGGCAAGCTATATTTTTAATCGTGAAGCCCACAAAAGCTTTTACTGTTTGTAGACAATAAATAGATTTATTTCCACGAAGATAAAACATAATGGATACAGCTCTGTTAAGATTTCTCAGTTGTGCTACAGTTAATGGTCTCGTATCTCTGGTCGCTCTGCAGCCTAACATCAATGGAGCTGGAGGCTTTCTCGGACTGACTTTGGGCCCCACTGCGGGGTGTGGACTTAACATCGGAGCCAATCCCTTGCCTGGGATCGCTCCAGCTGCGGCCTGCGGGAGAGGCCGAGTCGGGAGCTCCAACACAACGCAGAGGTTTGACCAGCCCCGACCTGGGGTCCGAGCACCGGCGGAGGGAGCTGTGATCCCCACTGATGCAAGAGTTGATCGCCCCAATGCGGAGGACCCGACCGCCGGCTACCGGAATAAGATCGTCCCATCAACGGAAGGTTTGAGGCCCCCGACTGCAGGAGAGCAAAGAAGGGAAGAGATATGAACTTTTTTTCGCCTTCCATCACAGTGAGGAATGTGGAGGAGTCACTGTGGTGGATGTTTATGTTAAAATGTATTTTGCGTGTTCTGTTGCTTTTTATTTGTATGACTGACTTGGCAAATGAAATTCCTCATGTTGCATAACATACTTGGCTAATAAAGTATTATTGTAATTGTGATTAACTGTAGGCGCTAAGGTTGCAAAATCATTTCTGCAGGTTTTGGAATATTTAATGGTGAAATCCATTGATTTTGTCTTTTAATCTAGAAAAATAGAGATGTTGGTTCAGAGCTCCTGTATATTGCAAGAATACATGCACATTGTGTAGTAAAGGAGATCAAACAAGCAAGAACAACAAATTAGAAGTGGCCTGAACATTAGTTTCACGTCTAAGAGATTACACTATTTTTAACTAAGATTGCAAGCACCAAAGTCTTGAGGTAGCTAGGGGAAGGGTGATTCAGGGCTGAACTGCTTGATCATTCATATGTAGACTGATGCCTTCAACCATAGGTTAATTCTTCCTGATATGCTCTTTCAAAGCATTTCTGCACTTTTGCCCATTTCCAATTTCAACTAATCATACTAGCACACAATTTTCCTCTTTAGTAACTCATCATTCTGAATTTGCACCATCTTCTGGGTATAATTAAACACATGATACTTGTTTGTATGATCCCCTATGAACAAATGATCCTTGACCCACTGCAGTTCGCCTACCGCCACAACATGTCCCTAGCCCTAGCCCCACGCTCATCCCTGGATCTCATTCCTGGATAAGTGAGACACCTACGTCAGACTCCTATTCATAGACTACAGATCTGTCTTTAATACCATTATACCAATCATGCTTATCACCAAACTCACAGGACTTGATGTTAGCACTTCTCTCTGCAATGGCATCCTTGACTTCCTGACCAACAAATCCCAATCAGTGAGGATAATGGAAATATCATCCTCTACGATAATCCTCAATGCTGGTGCTCCACAAGGAAGCATTCTCAGCCCCATTCTTGACTCCTTGTACACCCACGACTGTGCAGACAAGTACAAATCTAATTCAATTTTCAAATTCGCAGATGACACCACCATTGTGGGCCAGATATCAAATAACGATGAGATGGAGTACAGGAAAGAGATTGAGAACCTTGTGACTACAACCGTGTTGCGACTACAACTTTTCTCTCAATGTCAACAAGACAAAGGAGATAGTGATCGACTTCAGGAAGTGAAGCTGTACTGATACCCCAGTTTGCATTGATGATGCCGAAGTAGAGATGGTTGCAAACGTCAGATTCCTAGGAGTCAATATCACCAACAACTTGTCCTGCACCACCCATATTGAAGCAACAACCAAGAAAGCACACCAACACTTCTACTTCCTTAAAAAGCTAAGCAAGTTCAGCATGTCCCCTACAACCCTCACCAACTTCCATCGAATCACCATTTATTAGGGTGCATCACAGCTTTTGGTAACAGCTCCATCCGAGACCACAAGAAATCGCAGTGAATTGTGGACGCAGCCCAGACCATCACACAAACCTACCTCCCGTCCATTAACTCCACTTATACCTCTAGTTGCCTCTGCAAGGCCAGCAGCTTAATCAAGGATGAGTCACACCCTGGCCACTCCCTCTTCTCCCCTATCCCATCAGGCAAAAGTTATAGAAGTGTGAAAACGCACAACTCCAGATTCAGGGCCGTTTCTTCCCAGTTCTTCTATCAAGCAACTGAATCATTCTACCACAACCAAAGAGCAGTCCCCTACCTCATTGGTGACCCTCAGACTATCCTTGATCAGACTCTGCTGTACTTTACCTTGCACTAAACGTTATTTCCTTATCATGTATCTATATACTATAATAGGCTTGATTGTAATCATGCCATCCAGGCTGGATGGCACGCAACAAAAGCTTTTCACTGTACATCGGTACACGTGAAAATAAACTAAACTGAAACTGAAATTAAATTGAAACTGATGAACTGTTGGGAGAATCCAAATATCTTCGTACTTCTCCGTAAGTTTGACATCAATTTCAAATGATTCAAAACAATCAAAAGATAAAAGAACATTCTTCCATTTCTTGTGTTATATTATCTAACCTTCCATAATGTATCGAAATATAGGTCTATCAATTACATTCAATACCAATGGCGCTTCATAATATTCAAGTTTATTTAGCGATGACTAATATTAGCAAACAGCAGATATCATTCTATTTGGTTTCAGAGTTCCCCTTTAATAGATTTAGGTTTAGGTTTATTATTATCATATGCACCAAGTTACAGTGAAAAGCTTTGGCTTCCATGCTATCTAGTTAGATCAGATCGGATCAGGTCTGAAGAAGGGTCTTGACCTGAAACGTCACCCATTCCTTCTATCCAGAGATGCTGCCTGTCCCGCCGAGCGACTACAGCATTTTGCGTCTATCTTTGGGGTAAGGTTCCTGCAGTTCCCTCCTACAAACTAGATCAGATAATACCATACATATCATCAATACTATTATATCCACATCAAAGTTGATCAAAGTTCAGGACTGGCATGCTCCAGTAAGTGGGAAGTAGAAAGACTGCAAAGTAAGGGAACCTTAGATGACCAAAGAGGATGTAAATTAAATTTGGTCAAACAGAAAGCGAAAGTGCATGCAAGTTTTAAGAGGATTAAATCAGGCAGAGCCTTTGAGGAATATGAGGAAAAAACTAAAGCGGGTGATTTGAATGATCAAAAAGAGCCAGGAAAAGGCATTGATGAGTCGAATTAAAGAAAATCCCATGGCCTTTTATACCTACATTAAAATCAAGAGATAACAAGAAGGCACGATTGTTCAGGGATAAATAAAGGAATTTGTGTTTGGACTCAGAAAATGTAGGTGAGATACTAGACGAGTATTTTGCATCTATTTTCACCAAGGAGAACGACAGTGAGATTTGTGGAGAACACTAAAATGCAAGGGTAGTTTGAGCTACAGAAATGGATGGAGAAATGGCAGATGGTGATCAACACGAGTACGTGTGAGGTGGTGCAGATGACACCAACACAGACTGGTGTGGAAGACTGGCAAAGTATTACAGCTATAGATCAGCTACATAAAGGGATGGATGGATGTGCAGCAGATGGTGATCAACACGAGTAAGTGTGAGGTGGTGCATTTTGGAAGGTCAAATAAACGGGGAAAATATACATTTAATGGTATAATCCTTGGCAGCATTGATGTCCAAACCCATAACGGGCCTGTCCCACTTGGACCGTCACTTACGTGACAGGCCGGTAGTGATGGTCGCCCGACGGTCCCGTGAGAGCCGCGTGCGTCATCATAGATAGATAGATCCTTTAATGTCATTCAGACCTTTCGGTCTGAACAAAATTAAGTTGCCTGCAGTCATACACAGAATCAATAATAACAAAACATACAATAAACACAAATTAAACATCCACCACAGTGAGTTCACCAAGCACATCCTCACTGTGATGGAGGCAAAGTCTTAGTCTCCGTCTCTTCCCTCCTTGTTCTCCCTCTGCGCTGAGGCGATCGATCCAGGCCAAAGATGCCGCTCTCCAGTCCAGCGGACCTCCCGTTGGTAAGTCCTGGCTGGCTCTGCCTCCGGAGCCTCGCGGTCGGTCGCAGATTGGAGGCCGCCAGCTCCGCCATTAGGCCTCAGCGCAGACGGAGGCAGAGAAGGGGAATACGACACAAAAAAGTCGCATTCCCCCGAAGGAAGAGACAGAGAACATGTTTCACCCCCCATCTAACACAACCCAACAAACTAAAACTTAACCAAAACAAGACAAAAAAAAACAACAGAAAAAGTAAAGACAGACGGACTGCAGGCGAGCCGCAGCTGTTAACAGCGCCGCCACTTCTGGTCATGCGCCCGCACAGCCGTCTGAAGCATGTGACGCCATTTGAAGATGGACACAAAATGCAGGAGTAACTCAGCGGGACCGGCAGCATCTCTGGAGAGAAGGAATAGATGATGTTTCGGGTCGAGATCCTTCTTCAGTCTGAAAGAAGGGTCTTGACCTGAAACGTCACCCATTCCTTCTCTCCAGAGATGCTGCCGGTCCTGCTGAGTTACTCCTGCATTTTGTGTCTATCTTCAATCTTCTTGGGGCCGCTCTGGGAGTAGGAGTGGGGGCGGATCCGGATCCGCAACAGCCGTGAGCCCCAGGCTGAGTTTGACGACCGTTTGCCTGTTTCTGCTGCTGTTGGAGGTGAGATGTTGCGCCGCGCCAGGGTCCTGGGCCTGTCCCACTTTGGCCGTCAGTTACGCGACAGGCCGTTGGCACGCGAAGACTTCATGCAGGACGCAGTCCACACACTTCCACACTCCTCCACACCGCTTCATGCGCCCGTCCCCACACTACTTAAGCGCTACCCACACGCTAGCAGGTCGCACAAATGGCGTGCGAAAGGCAGCCAAGTTGGACAGGCCTTTTACTCCCTGAAAGCGGTAACACATGTAGATAGCGTGTAAAGAAAGTGTATGGAATGCTTGTCTTCATTGGTCGGGTTATTGAGTATAAGAGTTAGGAGGTAATGATGCAGGTTTATGCAGTTTGGTTAGGTTGCATTTGAAGTATTCTGTGTAGTCTAATTGCCCCATTACAGGAAGGATGTGAAGGGTTTGGAGAGGATGCAGAGGAGATATATCAGAATAATGCTTCGATTAGAGGGTATTAACTACAGGGAGAGGTTTGTCAGACTTAGATTGTTGTCTCTGGAATGCCGAAGGTTGCAGAGAGACCTGATAGAAGTAGTTAAAATTATGAGAGACATGAGTGGACAGTCAGAACCTATTATCCATTAAATATCAAATACCAGAGGGAATAGCTTTATTGTGAGAGGGGAAATATTTAAAGGATAATGTGCTGAGCAAGTTTTTTTAACACAAGAGTGTGTTGAGTGCCTGGGACGCACTGTCGGGGGTGGTGAAGGAGGCAGATAGTATAGTGACATTTAAGAAACATTTCAGATAAGCAGGTGAATATGTAGGGAATAGAGGGGAATGTATCATGTGCATGGAGATAAGGGTTGGCATAGACATTGTGGACTGAAGAACCTATTCCTGTTCTCAACTGTTCTATGTTCTAAATGTAATCAAGTCAAACTCAAGCACAATAGGTAAAGCAAATAGGAAGATACAGAGTGCAGAATATAGTTCTCAGAATTGCAGCACATCAGTTCCATAGACAAAGTCCAAAGTCCAATGTCCCTAACTTATGGAAGTACCATTCAGAAGCCTGATCACAGAGCAGAAAAAGCTGTTCCTGAGTTTGAGTTTCAAGCTTTTGTACCTTTTGCTCAACGGGAAAGGGAGAAGAAGGAATGATGACATGAGACAAGAATTTGATCATGTTAGCTGCATTCTTGAGGTGGACGAAGTATAGATGGAGTCAATGGTGGGAAGTCTGGTCTGTGTGATGGACTGGGCTACATCCACAAATCTATGCAACTGATCTCTGGTAATATTAACACAAAAGAACTTGAGGCTCTCAACCATTTCCATTCAGCACCATTGATGCTAATTGGTGCATACATTCCTCCATGCTTCCTGATGTTCCTAGCTCCTTCATCTTTCTGACATCGAGGGAGAGGTTAATGTCCCGACACCTTGTTACTGTCCTTCATCTCCTTTCTGTACTCTGTCTCAGCCTTGTTTGCAATCCAGCCCATCCCACCACAGTTGTATCATCTCAAAACTTGTAGATGGGATAATTTGAATCGATTTAATTGATATAATCAGCTCACTTTGAAGTTCAGTCATTGTTGAAATGTAGAAAGCATCCCAATTAATTTTCACACAGTTATTCCCAGAAAAGGAAATCAGATAAAAAACAGATATGAAAGATGGTTGGGAGGAGGAACATTGAGTGCCTCTAATTTAAATATTGGAGAAACATTAAGGGAAAATTCAAAGGAGCAACAATCATAGGGCTGGGAGTATCTGGAAACAGAGTACAGTTTTCAGATTATTTCAAAATATATTTTTGTGCGCTGCAAAGAATATGAGCTGCAAGAATGTGGCAGCAATAATTAGGTTTCACATTGAGCTGATTTGCTTGAAGTGAAAGAAAAGGTTACCTCAAATGAGGAAACTGAGCTGCTGGAGGCAGCTTTAATAATAGAGGATCTGTGGGAGAGCTAGTTGAAGTCATGAAAGTTCATGATTGATTTTACAAGGGTGGTGCCTTCAAAGCCAACAACAAACCCGAGAATCACCTGAGATAATGGAAAAAGCTGAATAGCCAATTTGACCAGTCACAGCAATTCTGGAGGAAATGGATGGTAATGAGGATGTCTTTGGTGAGAGGTTGTACCAACATAATGTGTTCAGAACCGCACATTGCTTCAGAGATGTATAACAAACTAACGATTGTTTCTCAAGAGGATTCAGAAGCAGATTTCCAGAAAAGGTTTGGTATTGAATTTTGATTTTAAAAATAACAAGCATTCATGGAAAGGGACAGATTTATAAAATGACATGTTAGGAACAATGACAAAATAACTTTCAGATCCTATTGGTATTTAACAAATAGATGAGAAAAACATTTTAGGGAAAAGCTCAGAGGTCAGCAAAACATTCAGTTTCCCTCAGATAATTATCTTGTCCTTGAATCCTGTCATAAGTAAGAGGGATAAAAAGCATTATCAAGTATTGTAGTGTTCAAGTTCAGCATTGCATTCTGTACTGAAGAAGTAAAAAAGGAAATAGGGATGTCTGAAAGAAAAAGAAGACACGACACTGCAGATGCTGGCATCTTAACCAAAACACAAAGTGCAGGAGGAACTCAGCGGACCAGGTAGCATGTCTGCAGGGAATGGACAGATGATATTTCGGGTCTGCACTTTTCTTCAGACTGAGAGGAGTTGGAGGAACACTGCTGGAAAAGAGAGATACGAGCAGGACAAAGTCTGGCAATCAATAGGTGCATACAGGTGTGTGAGGGGGGGGGGGGAGGTCTGGCAGATAGATTGAGTAAAAAATGAAGTGAAAAGAAAAGAGAAAAGAGTGTCATAAGGAGAGAAGAGAAGGAGTGAAATGTTAAGCAGGAGGGAGGGAAGGGGCTGGGGATGGGAGATGAGTATGGGAAGGACAGGGAAGGAACAGGGTGACTGGGAAATGGGTGGGAGATGGTGGATTCATACCCCGTTGTGGTATAAGCTACCCAAGTGGAATACAGTGTGTGTGGCTTCATTCTGACAATGGAGGAGGTCAAGGACAGAAAGGTCAGTATGAGACATAAAAAGCTAGAGTAACTCACTGGGACAGGCAGCATCTCTCGAGAGAAAGAATGTGTGATGTTTCGGGTCGAGACCTTTCTTCAGACAAGGTTAGGGATTAGGGAAACAAGAGGTATAGACGATGTGGAGAGATAAAGAACAATGAATGAAAGATATGCAAAAAAGTAACGATGAGAAAGGAAACAGGCCATTGTAAGTTGTTTGTAGGGTGAAAATGAAAAGCTAGTGCGACTTGGACGGGTGAGGGATAGAGAGAGAGAGAATTCCGGGGCTGCCAGATGTGAGAGAAATTAATATTCATACCACTGGGCTGTAAGCTGCCCAAGTTAAGCATGAGATAGCCTCATTCTGTCAATGGAGGAGACCTAGGACAGGAAGATCCGTGTAGGAATGGGAAGGAGAATTAATTTGTCCAGCAACCGGGAGTTCAGGTTGGTTCAGGCGAGTTGAGCTAAGGTGGTCCGTGAAACGATCGCCCAGTCTGTGTTTGGTCTTGCCGATGTATAAGAGTCCACATCTTGAACAAGCGCTACAGTAGATGAGGTCAGTATGAGAATGGGAAGGGGAGTTAAAATGGTTAGCCAACTGGGAGATCCAGCAGGCATTGGCAAGTGTTCGGTGAAAAAGTCACTTAGTCTATGTTTTGTCTCATCAAAGTAAAGGTGGCCACACTAGAAACACTGATGCAGTAGACGAGGTTTGAAGAGATGCCTCACCTGGAAGGGTTACTGTGGGTTCCTGGTTGAGAGTGAGAAAGGAGGTGTAGGGACAAGTGTTACATTTCTTATGGTTGCAGGGTTAAGTACCAGGAAAGCAAACAGGTTGGGAAGGAAGGGAGGGGGGAACCAAGGGGTTGTGAAGGGAGTGGTCTCTGCAGAAAGCAGAAAGGGGTGGGGATGGGACAATGTGGCAGGTGGTGGTGACAAGCTATGCTTGTCTTTTTGAACACTCCTTAACCCCCCCGTACTCCTGCGCCAGACACCAACTTTTTCATTGTTACATCAACAACTGCAACAGCGCTGCGTCCTGCACCCGTGCAGAACTTGCTGATTTCATCAACCTTACCTCTAACTTTCACCTTCCCACTCAAATTCTCCCCTTTCTCAATCTCTGTCTCCATCACATGGGACAGGCAATGTACTGACAACTACCATAAACCCACACACAGTTAAAGGGCTTTCTCACGGTGCGACCTGACCCAAAACTTAACAAGAGTTTAACATCGTGGGAACCTCCTGCGATAACAGTACGGCATTCGTGGACCACCGAGGACCTCCGTGGCGCTAACGGCAGGTAGTCGTGGAACTTTGTAAGGGCGGGAGAAAATTCAAACATTTTTGAATTTCTCCAAGAGTGACTTGAGCACTTTGTGCTGAGCGTTGCAACATTGTATGAACGCAGATACCAGTGCGATATCCGTGCGTTATCCGTAATGACTCTTGCGGGTACCTTCTTTCCCATCTCCCTGTCTCGTTCAATACATTACCCTCCCTTCAGCTTTACATTTCAGTCCTCCTCTTCTCTCCCTATCTGACACTCTTTTGATTTCTAGCTTTTGTCACTTACTCAAACCATCTGCCAAAACAACTGCTCTTTCCCTCACCAATATCCACCTATCATTTGCCAGGCTTTGTTATGCCTCCACCTCTCTTTTCCAACTTTCTTCCCCCGTACTCCACTTGGTCTGAAGAAGGATCCTGAGCAGAAACATCATCTGGCCATTCCCTCCACAGACACGGCCTCATCCACTGAACTCTTCGGCATTTATGCCCAGCTCCACACATACTGGATTTTCAAGAGAGTGCACAGAACTTTCCAGCCTAAGGCATCCTTCCATTGACACCATTTATACCTCACGCTGCCTTGGCAAGGCCAGCAGCATAATCAAGGATGAGTCGCACCCTAGCCTCTCCCTCTTCTCCCCTCTCCCATTGGGCAAAAAGTATACGTGTGAAAACGCACACCTCCAGATTCAGTGACAGTTTTTTCCCAGCTGTAATCAGACAACTGCAACCTACCACAACTAGCGAGCAGTCCTTAACTACTATCTACCTCATTGGTAACCCTCGGACTTCTTCAGTCTGAAGAAGGGTTTTGGCCCGAAACGTTGCCTATTAGGACTGCTCTCACCCCAACCATGGACTATTTACCCTCCTACCATCCGGGAGGCGCTACAGGTCTCTCCGTTGCCGAACCAGCAGGTCGAGGAACAGCTTCTTCCCGACGGCTGTCACTCTACTCAACAACGTACCTCGGTGACTGCCAATCACCACCCCCCCCGGACACTTATTATTATTTATTCAAATCATTTGCTATGTCGCTCTTCCAGGGAGATGCTAAATGCATTTCGTTGTCTCTGTACTGTACACTGACAATGGCAGTTAAAATTGAATCTGAATCTGAATCTGAATCTATTTCCTTTAGTAAATTAAGTAAACAAAGTGTTCAACATTCACTGAAGAAAAATTCAGTGCATTCAGAAAGTATTCAGACCCCTTCACTTTTTCCACATTTTGTTACGTTACAGCCTTATTCTAAAATGGATTAATTTTTTTTATCATCAATCTACACACAATACCGCATGATAAAAAAAGGCAAAAACAGGTGTTTAGAAATTTTTGCAAAGTAATTAAAAATAAATAACTGAAAAATCACATTTACATAAGTATTCAGACCCTTTACTCAGTCCTTTGGTGAGGCGCCTTTGGCAGCGATTACAGCCTCAAGTCTTCTTGGGTATGATGCTACAAGCTTGGCACACCTGTATTTGGATAATTTCTCCCATTCTTCTCAGCAGATCCTCTCAAGCTCGGTCAGGTTGGATGGGGAGCGTCGATGCACAGCTATTTTCAGCTCCAGAGATGTTCGATCGGGTTCAACTCCGAGCTATGGCTGGGCCACTCAAGGACATTCACAGAATTGTCACAAAGCCACTCCTGCATTGACTTGGCTGTGTGCTTACAGTCGTTGTCCAGCTGGAAGGTGAACCTTCCCAGTCTGACATCCAGAACGCTCTGGCGCAGGTTTCATCAAGGATCTCTCTGTACTTTGCTCCGTTCATCTTTCCCTCGATCCTGACTAGTCTCCCAGTTCCTCACAGCTTGATGCTGCCACCACCATGCTTCACCATAGGTATGATATTGACCAGGTGATGAGCGGTGCCTGGTTTCCTCCAGACGTGACGCATTGGCATTCAGGACAGAGTTCAATCTTGGTTTCATCAGACCAGATTGTAGATTGGTTTATGCATGAGAACCAATCATGGTAGAATAGGATCACTAACCCCACCCTACTGTACGATGTATACTAACACCTACTTCCTACACTGGTCAGTCTTGGAAGCGGTCACAATGTTCTAATAACTAACAACCTGCTGTACCACTATAATATGAATACTGATTAAAGATGATCTTGAACTTCAGATTGTATTCTTTGGCTATTTACATGGTGTCCGTCAACTTGGAGTAACCCACTGCGTCCGTCTATCGGGTTTTATTTCTGTTTATCAGTTTTGTTTCTTGCTTCACTATGGCTCAATCTTGCAGAAAGCCTGCACAGCTTATCTTCGATTCCGACATCGGTGAGCGATGGCTGACATTTGAGATTGATTACCAACACTACATGAACATCATCCACCAAAATGAACCAGACACTGTCAAAGCCTCCCTTCTACTTAACCTTGCGGGTCCTGACGCCATGATGAGAGCTCGGACTTTTGAATACGCTCCTAAAATTCGTGACGCCAACGGCCAGGTAGTTACACCTGCAGAATCTATTAACGATCCTAATGTGTTACTGCGTACTGCGTACTGGCCGAGTTTGTCGCTCCATTAGGCGAGCAGCGTGACACAGAAAGAAAATCTATCAATTTGACGGGGTTCAACAGACCGCGAACATCGACCGATAACAGAAGATTTATAACCAAGGCCCCTCGACCGGCTAATCGGGGATTTGCCAATGAGCCCCCTAGGAGATGTCCTAACTGTAACTACCTCCATAACAAGCGAGATACATGCCCTGCTTACGGGAAGTCTTGCAATTACTGCAAGAAGATTAACCATTTCTCTGCCGCTTGCAGAGCCCGTGGGAAGAGACCCTCTAGTTTAGCGTCTAATCTACACCTGCTACAACAAGACGAAACAATCTCTGCTTCTCAAGACCAGCTCGACTCTGCCCCCGAGGACAGTCCAATCAACTCACAGGGGGAGTCAACTGTGTATTCACTCCTTCACACAGCTGGTAAGATTCTCGATCCTACAGTTCTGATGTCAATTAATAATAAAGTAGTCATGGCCAAATTAGATAACGGGGCAAAAGTAAACGTAATGTCTGTGCACCTCTACAACAAGATAAGAAATAACGAGGCCTTGACTAAAGACAACTCCACTCGGCATGCTTACGGGGAGGGGAAATTTTGATTCCATTGGGAAGAACCACTTTTAAATGCGTGCTGATAAAGACGACAAGGAATCTGACCTTCTATGTTTTAAATTCTGACTCTGTGACTCTGTTGGGCATCCACGCATGCCAGGATTTGGGGCTGATTTCCTTTGACCAGTCGGTCCACAAGCTACTGATATCTTTGGACCCGGTAAAAGAATACCCTGATTTGTTCGATGGCAAACTAGGCAATTTGCCCGTGACCTACAAGATATCCATTGACCCCATTTTGACCCTGTCGTCCGCGCTCCACATCATGTGCCCTATGCCATGAGAGACAGGATTGAGTCTGAACTAAAGAACATGATCTCCTTAGGCATGCTAAAGGAGATCAGTGAGCCCACTGACTGGGTCTCCACCATGGTTGCTACTCTCAAGAAGGATAAAAACGAGCTCCGTGAATGCATCAATCCGAAGGATTTGAACTCTGTCATCAGGCGTCCGCATTATCCTATGAGGACTGTCGAGGACGTTGCGGCACAGATTGGACGAGCCACTGTATTATCTGTACTCGATGCAAAGAGCTCTTTCTGGCAGGTACCACTGGACGATGAGTCGTCAAACCTAATCACATTTGCCATTCCATTTGGCAGATTCAAATTTCTTAGAATGCCATTCGGCATCAACTCGGCCAGCAAAGTCTTCCAGAGGGACATGGAACTGCTGCGGAACAGGACCTCCCGTGTGCCATCATAGTCGACGATATCTTGGTTTATGGCAAAGACACACCAGAGCATGACTACAACCTAAAGCTTATCATGGACCGGGCAAGTCAGATCAACCTGAAATTCAGCCCTCACAAGTGTAAGTTCAGGGTTTCAGAGGTCACCTATGTCGGTGATGTGTTCACTCCTGACGGTCTCAGGCCAGATCCAAATAAAACCGGTACCATCACAGAGATGCCTGCACCCACCGATGTGCTCGGCCTGCAGCGATTCCTGGGTATGGTGAACTATTCAGACCAAACCTCAGTGAACTGAATTTGCCTCTGCGACAACTAACTAGAAAGGATACTGCTTGGTCCTGGTTCCAGCAACACCACAAAGCATTCGACGTTTTAAAATCGAAGCTGACCAGCGCACCAACCCTGACATTTTTCGACCTGAAGCGCCCTGTGACAGTTACCTGTGATGCCTCATGATTCAGAATCGGCGCAGTCTGCCGACAATCATCTGCCGATGGAACTTTGCGCATGTCTCCTATGCCTCCCGCACCATGACCGACACCGAACAGCGCTACACGCAAATCGAGAAGGAGCTGCTGGCCATTGTCTTCGCTTGTTCCAAATTCAAGGACTTTATCTTTGGCAATGTTTTCATGGTCGAGACAGACCACTAACCCCTGGTGACGATCCTCAACAAACCTATACACGCAGCACCTGCACGTCTGCAGCGTATGATGATGCAGTTCCAGCGCTTTGACTTTAAACTTGTTTACAAGAAGGGTAAAGACATGCTCATTGCGGACACTCTCTCTCGTGCACCACGGGCATCCAACGAACGGGACGAGTTTACGGTTCTCAGCATTGACTTTGTTCCTACAAAACAACTGCGCCGCTTAGCCGAACACACAGCTGCCAACGCTACCCTCCAGATACTTTCATCCGTAATCAAAAGAGGCTGGCCAGACAGACAATCCAGTGTACCAACAGAGGTGCAGCCGTTCTTCTTAGTCCGCGATGAACTGGTAATACAGAATGGTGTCATCGTTAAGGGTACAAAGTCGTGATCCCCTCATCGCTACGTGACGAATACTACAAAGAGGCACACAGCGGTCACCCAGGAACTGATGCCATGCTGGCCTGGGATCGTGGCTCTTCGGCCAGGCCAACAACACTACCCAAACGGGAATGTCCCATGGAAGTTTGTAAACGAACGACTTGGCCTGGTAGTACATACGGGACAGGACAGCCTCCTGCCCCATTTGCAACAGCTTCGCACCACACCAACAGAGACAGCCTCTACTGCAACAACATTGCTAGAGACGGAACCCTGGGCTCGCCGGCCCAGCGACTGATGTCCAGAACAATGAGACCTCCGATTTCGATGGCCCAGCAGTAGCTGGTGCCACAAGTGCTGAAACCAGCTACAATCCAAAAGCGTATCCAGGAGAAACACGACATACAGATATGGTCGCACGACAAGTCTAGCAAACCACTCAAACCTCTACTACAGGGCCAAGTCGTTCGTTTACAAATTTCCATGGGACATTCCCGTTTGGGTAGTGTTGTTGGCCTGGCTGAAGAACCACGATTTTACCTTGTGGACTATGATGGTACCATATACCGTTGGAGCCGCAACACTTGCTTGCTATGAAGGAGCCACGTCCACCACCAGCTGGTCCTTACGCTCCACCACTACAGTTCCAGCCGTCAGCTGCCGTGTCCACCAGCCCCGTACCCCTCCACGACCGGCAGCTATGACTAACCACAATAATACCTCTCCTGCATGCTCCCCGTCGGTCACCACGGGTGTCCCCTGCTGCTTTCTCTCTTCCAGGTTCACCACCTCCCTTTAATCTTTCAGGGGAGATGGTTGGTCCGTACGCGTTCGGGCTGTATTAGTAGACCTCCTGACAGATACGGCGACTATGTTTAAATGCTTACTATATTCACTCTTTACGGAAGGATGTAGATTGGTTTATGCATGAGAACCAATCATGGTAGAATAGCATCACTAATCCCACCCTACTGTACGTTTTATACAAACACCCACTTCCTACACTGGTCAGTCTTGGAAGCGGTCACGATGTTCTAACAACTAACAACCTGCTATACCGCTATAATATGAAAACTGATTAAAGATGATCTTGAACTTCAGATTGTATTCTTTGGCTATTTACACAGAGGATCCTTTTTCTCATGCCTTTTGGCAAATTCCAAGCGGACTGTCATGAGCCTTTTACTGAGGAGTGGCTTCCATCTGGCCACTCTACCATAAAGGCTTGATTGCTGGAGTGCTGCAGATGTAGCTGTCCTTCTGGAAAGTTCTCCCATATCCACAGATGAACTCTGGAGCTCTGTCAGACTGACCATCGGGTTCTTGGTCACGTCCCTGACCAAGGCCTTTCTCCCCCGATTGCTCAGTTTGGCCGTGCGGCCAGCTCTATGAAGAGTCCTGGTGGTTTCAAAGTTCTTCCATTTCAGAATGACGGTGTGCTCTTTGGGACCTGCGATGCTGCAAAAATTATTTTATACCTTTCCCCAGATCTGCATCTCAACACAATCCTTTCTCGGAGGTCGACGGACAATTCCTTCATCTTCTTGACTTGGTTTTTGCTCTGACATGCCCCGTCAACTGTGGGACCTTATATAGACAGGTGTGTGCCTTTCTAAATCATGTCTAATCAATTTAATTTACCACTGGTGGACTCCAATCAAGTTGTAGAAACATCTCAAGGATAATCAATGGAAACAGGATGAACCTAAACTCAATTTTGCAAAGGGTCTGAATACTTATGTAAATCTGATATTTCAGTTATTTATTTTTAATTACTTTGCAAAAAATTCTGAACACCTGTTTTCACTTCTTCATTCTGGGGTATTGTGTGTAGATTGATGATAAAAAAAAAGAATGTAATCCATTTTAAAATAAGGCTGTAACGTAACAAAACGTGGGAAAAAGTGAAGGGGTCTGAATACTTTCTGAATGGATTGTAGATGTTCAGCACTGCAGTACATGTGGGTTGGAGATTGTGGTTTAGATAAATAACATGAGGTAATGAAAGTAAAATTAATGTATCATCAATGGATTATAGTTGTGCACTGAAATAGAGAACCTCACAGTTAATGATAAAATTCAAACCATCTGTCATAGCGTGAATGAAAAGACTTGAGCCAAAAGCACAAGTTGTGACACAGTATAACTAACTCGAGTTTCCCTCCAACTCACCAGGAAATATATCCCCTTCTCGTATCATTCCTGGATCAAAATTCTGTTGAATGACACAAAGTTCTGTCCATAAGTCCATATGTGATAGGAGCACAATTAGGCCATTTGGCCCATCAAATCGACTCCGCCATTCAATCAAGGCTGATCAATCTCTCCCTCCTAACAAAATGCTCCTGCCTTCCCCCCATAACCCCTGACACTCGTACTAATCAAGAATCTATCTCTGCCTTAAAAATATTGTTGGCCTCCACAGCGTTTTGTGGCAAACGTGCTCTCGCACATTCTGTGCCACTTCAAGGTGGTGGGTCACCAACACCATCTTCTCAAGGACAATTAAGAAACAGCTCTTAAATATCTCAACACAAAAACCCATACTTTGTGAATGAATCAAAAGCCAATGGTAATCTATATTACTAAAAGTCTGATCTTGACCACTTCCTGTTGTTCTGTATATTGATTTTAGAAAAAAACACTGCCATTTACGACATTTTTGGCCATCTTACTCAGAGTCCCCCTCCACTGCGCAGGACAAGAGGATTTTTCCCATCGATTAAAAATAAAAGAGTAATTAGTGTTTAAAAAATATTGAAATTCTCCCTCCTGAAGGACACGCCCCTTCCGGAGGGACAATAAAACCCGGAAGTGTTGACTGCCTCAGTCAGTCTCTGCAAGATGGGGGAGCGAGAGGGTCACATCTCTCAGTCTGAGCTGTGAATAACACTGAACACATGTCTACTAAACTGTGAGTGATTTTACAGACCTGTCAGTGCCCTTAATGTGGTTTGAAAATATAGTTTGGAAATGCTAACGCTGTGTTGCCAAATTAAAGTTGCCTTGCCTAATTAAAGTTGCCTTGCCTAATTAAAGTTGCCTTACCAAAGTAAAGTTGCTTTGCCTAATTAAAGTTGCCTTACCTAATTAAAGTTGCCTTGCCTAATTAAAGTTAGGATCCAGGAAAGTTGCCTTGCCTTCTATATAATTAAACATCTAATCTTGACCACTTCCTGTTTGTGCTTTATATTGATTTTAGGAAAAATGCTACCACGTACGGCTGTGACTTTTGGCCATCTTACTCAGAGTCCCCCTCCGCTCATCAGGTGCCGAGGATTTTTCCCATCGATCAAAAAAATAAAAGTTATTAGTGCTTAAATTGTTTTTAGATTTTCTCTGCTGTCAATCACACCATGAAGGCCACGCCCCTTCTGGTGGGGGGGGGGGGGGGGGGACTATAAAACCCAGAAGTGTGGGCATGGCTCAGTCTCTGCAAGATGGAGGAGGGAGAGGTTACGACTCAGTGTCTTTAGTGGCCTTGCACCTTGCTTGAAATGGTATGAAACTGCACTTGAATTTGGTGGCCTTGCACCCTGCTTGAAATACTGCCCTTGAATTTGGTGGCCTTTCTTGAAAGAATTTCAAGGAATAGCCGTGAGTCAACTGCCAGCCCACCAGCCATGAGTGAGCTGCCAGCATAACAGGCTTGAGTGACTGAGCTGCCAGCTTAGAATCCATTCGGCCCACAAAAGCCCTCCCCCCCCCCCCCACCCCACTGGCCACCAATATTGGAATTGGTGGAGGGGTGGAATATTGTGTTGGGGGACCAGCCCTCCCGTGTGATGCTGGGACCCAACAGGTCCCACTTAGTCTAGTTTCTTTATAAAAAGGTTCAAAGCAGTTGCTCAATTAATGCAGTCAAGTGGCAACCAAACAATGACCCACTAAACTGCTCCCCAAGAATGGCTAGATAATTTCCTGACAAGACGGTAAAAAAATTTTTTCTAAATGTTATTCAGGAATAATCAAGGAATATCATTGCCAATTCAAACATAAATTTAAGGCACTAACAAGGGTAATAGATAATTTTAAGTTATTAATGATTAGGTCTCAAATTAATAAAATACTGTTCATTGCTAAAAAAAAAAGTCCATTATAAAAAAGCACATTGTTATATCATTGTGGATGTTCCTGCTAGGAGTTTCTTTTTATTTTGTATATTTACCCACTTCATCGGTCTGGCTCAATTTCTGCAGTGATCAGTGGGATTCGGTTTGTTGCTATGAACTCACCAGATACTCCAGCAGCTGCTGTTGCTAGTTTCTAATACATGGTTCGAGCCTTTGCTTTGATCCCAGCTCTTCGTTTAATCACATTCTGAATTAATACATTAAAGTGAAAACTTTCAGTTATTTATGAAAAATCATCCTATTACCTATGAAAACTTGTCATCTGTTCTTAGGTGCTTTCTTGTCGAAGCGCATTTCATCTGCATGCAAGAGAATTCGCAAAAATGTTGAAACAACATACAAATAAATTGATGGTGACAATAGGAACTAAAATCATGAGCTTTGCTTGAATGAGTAATGAGGAAATATCAATAGAGAGTATCAATGTTTAAGAAAGAACTGCAGATGCTGGAAAATCAAAGGTAGGCAGCGGGTGAGGCAGCATCTATGGAGAGAAGGAGTAGGCGATGTTTCGGGTCAAGACCCTTAATGAAGTTATTTCATGAGGAGGTGAAGCAAGTTTCAACCAAAGTCTTAATTGTGCTCAATTTTCAATAATGCTTCATAGTAAATACACCTGTAAAGGTCTCATTTATTTTACACTTTGACATGTCTCACACTTTGGATTGCGCTCATCTGCATAGCTGAAAAAGTAAACGAGAATAGTCATATTCCTCACCAATAGGGAGAGTTACCAATCTTGTCATTCTTACTTTTGACAAACAAGGTAATGAGTCAAATCACAGCCAATGTATGGCAATTGAAAGTGAGCTGGCCTACATATCCCTCTGCTGCATGCAACTCCATCACAGATATGGTTTGGATTAGGCTGCAGAGCACAGTTGCATTTTACATTTGTTATCTCTCAATATGAGAGGATAATCTTGAGATCTCTATAAATAAATAGATATTCATTCGATTTAAAAACAAAGGCCCCATGTCTTGGAATCACTTTCTTGCCATGGCAATACATGTTCTTGTACTCCAAAGTATACTCTTTAGCCACTTGCTTCAAGGTGTCGTGCTATCACCCAAACACCTTACTGTACAATTTAAGTGGAGCATCTGTTTTGGACAGGTGCAAGGACAATATAGGTCTGATATTTAAATTGTTTAGTGAATAATTCCAAACTGGTAACAAGTAGCATTCTCACCCACTGTCTCTTCCAGAAATTAAAATGGCTCCCTCTTAAAGATGGTGTGGCCACACGGGATTATTTATTGAAGGAGAATGGTATTTTTGGCCAGCCTTCAGTAAAAAATACAGATATCAGTTCTGAAAATGTTATATTCTTAACAAGATGTCCAAAGCAATCTTGCTTCTCCTACGGACTTTCAATGTACCTCGGCTATATTTCAAGTACTGCATCACATATTCAGCAGTGTGCATGTTTCATGGAGAAAAATGACACTGCATTTACTAAGGACAAAACCTTCATCAGTTTTTCTGTGATTTGGAGGGAGAATTTGGACAGGAGTGCAGAGATTTTATCAGCTAGTAGGATTCCCTTGTGGTGGTGCCAGTGCATTTTTATGAGCCTCAAGGTTCTTCATGTCAAGTCAATGGCCTTCATAAAAAGGGAGCTTAAATTAATTGACTATTCAAGTGGTGTCTTAGCACAGAAGTGCATTTCAGCATGTCATTGGCAGCCGCAGAATAATCCACAATACGTCCGTGAAGGAAGTGACCATTTAGTTGATGATTCTCAGCAGAAGTGCACTGTCATCTGTACCCTTGACTGTTGATCCCAATGAGGTATTCGCTGACAGCAGAGTCTCGCATTGAAATGGATACCTTAGTGTTAACAGTTCATCAAGTGCCACTTTCACTTTCTTAGTGGAGTATGAAGCGTCTCCTAACAAGAGCTGGTGTCATGAATGTTTCTACATAGGAAATCATTCTTGGCCTACAATTGGTCTGCAAGCCATTGTGATGTTTATGCGCAATTCCATTTGACGTCTTGTAGGTGGAGGTGAAAGAAACTGGTCTTGAGCTGGTCAATAAACACATGTTCCAGTACAAGAGCAAAAATTATCAAAATCTGATGTAATTACAAATGCATAGGTACATCAACTCACTGCCACTTGTTTAGTTCAGTTTAGTTTAGTTACACAGTGTGGAAACAGGCCCTTCGGCCGACCAAGTCTGCACTGACCGGTGATCCCTACATATTAACACAGGACAATTTACATTTATACCGTCAATTAACTTACAAACCTGTGAATCTTTGGAGCGTGGGAGAAAACCGAAGATCTTGGAGAAAACCCACATAGGTCACAGGCAGAATGTACAAACTCTGTTCAGACAGCACATGTAGTCAGGATCGAACCCGGGTCTCTGGTACTGTAAGGCAGCAACCCTACCACTGCACCACCATGCCGCCTTACCCCATTACCTCACAAACTCCTCTGCCTCCTCTCAATTATGCTGTATATTTAAAAAACCTCCGGTGAATGACCATCCCTATTCACTTTATGCAGCACAATGTCAAAACAAACTACAACCAAGAACAAGAAAACAATGTGATGCAATAGATAAAAAAGATTGCTATAATAGAAGACCAAACCAAAATAGAGAACAATGAAACATGACATATATAAACATCAACTAATTATCCAATGATCAGAATCTGCATCTTCCTTTTAGAGCTTTTATCAAACAGTCAAGCCTCAGGCGATTCCACATCAAGATCTCAAGGGTGCAGCTCAAACATGAGGTTTCTTCCAGTGAATAGACATCAACAGCAAATCAGTAGATATTATTAAAACAAGGTACATAGATACATAGACAATAGGTGCAGGAGTAGGCCATTCGGCCCTTCGAGCCAGGACTGCCATTCAATGTGATCATAGCCGATCATATACAATCAGTACCCCGTTCCTGCCTACTCCCCATACCCCTTGATTCCGCTAGCCCTAAGAGCTATATTTAACTCTCTTTTGAATGCATCCAGTGAATCCGTGTCTACTGCCTTCAGAGGCAGAGAATTCCACAAATTCACAACTCTCTGTGAGAAAAAGTTTTTCCTCATCTCAGTTCTAAATGGCCTACCCTTTATTCTTAAACTGCAGTCCCTGGTGCCGGACCCCCAACATCGGGAACATGTTCATGCACCTATCGTGTCCAATCCCTCAATAATTTTATATGGTTCTATAAGATGCCCTCTCATCCTTCTAACTTCCAGTGAATACAAGCCCAGTCGCTCCATTCTCTCATCATATGACAGTCCCGCCATCCCGGGAATTAACCTCGTGAACCTACACTGCACTCCCTCAATAGCAAGAATTTCCTTCCTCAAATTAGGAGACCAAACTGCACACAATGCTCTGGGTGTGGTCTCATCAGAGCCCTGTACAACTGCAGAAGGACCTCTTTGCTCCTTTACTCAACTCCTCTCGTTATGAAGGCCAACATGCCATTCGCTTTCTTCACTGTCTGTTGTACTTTCAAGCTTACTTTCATTGACTGATGAACAAGGACACCCAGGTCTCGTTGTACTTCCCCTTTTCCTAACCTGACACCATTCATATAATAATCTGCCTTCCCGTTCTTGCCTCCAAAGTGGATAATCTCACATTTATCCACATTATACTGCATCTGCCATGCATCTGCCCACTCACCCAACCTGTCCAAGTCACTCTGCATCCTCATAGAATCCACATCACAGTTCACACTACCACCCAGCTTTGTGTCATCTGCAAAGTTGCTAATGTTACTTTTAATTCCTTCATCTAAATCACTAATGTATATTGTAAAAAGCTGCGGTCCCAGCACTGAGCCTTGCGGTACCCCACAAGTTACTGCCTGCCATTCTGAAAGTGACCCATGAATCCCTACTCTTTGTTTCCTATCTGCTGCCCAATTTTTTATTCATGTCAGCACACTACCCCCAATACGATTTGCTCTAATTTTGCCCACTAATCTCCTGTGTGGGACCTTATTAAAGACGTTCTGAAAGTCCAGGTACACTACATCCACTGGCTCTGCCTTGTCCATTTTACTTGTTGCAGCCTCAAAAAATTCCAGAAGATTAGTCAAGCATGATTTCCCCTTCGTAAATCCACGCAGACTCGGACCAATCCTGTTACTGCTATCCAAATGCACGTTATTACATCTTTGATAATTGACTCCAGCATCTTCCCCACCACCGATGTCAGGCTAACTGGTGTATAATTTCCTGCTTTCTCTCTCCCTCCTTTCTTGAAAAGTGGGATAACATTAGCCACCCTCCAATCCACAGGAACTGATCCTGAATCTATAGAACATTGGAAAATGATCACCTATGCGTCCACGATTTCTAGAGCCACCTCCTTGAGTACTTTGGGAAGCAAACCATCAGGCAATATAAAGTGTTCTAGTCATACAGGCTTGCTTATTGATACAAAATTTCCCAAGAGCTTATTTGTATCTGTTGGGGGAAGGCAGCAATATTTGTCTTTCAGATATTGTTAAAAATTATTAAGATTTAAGTGTCAAAAATAAGACTTACATTTTTAGAAACAGGTTGCCAGATGCCATTCTGAACTGCATCAACATTATATTTGCAGAGTTCTGGAGCTTTACAGACTCACATTCCTTTTTAACTATGTACTATGTAAGTAGTTGAGCATTTCTTTGTTTGGAAATGCCAGCCTGCATGTTTCAGGAATGAACATGGTTTACAATTCTTCCATGCACATTGACATTAGAACAAGTATGCATGCTGTATTATTACAAAGATTTTGATATACAAATATAGTATAAACTTAAGATACTTGAAGTGAAATGTATAAATTGCTTGTTGTTTACAAAAATGAAAGCAATTATACAAAAGTTTTATTTCAGCCGCTGCTTTGATTTGTAACCTCTGAGAAATGCAGCAAAGAACAAGAGCTTGGGCATATGACTCATCAAATGTGATATTCCTGACATGTCTAATCGAATGGAGGTTGAATACAAGCTGTCCAGGGTCACAGCCTATTAACAGGCTTGGTCGTCTCAGCTATTAATCAGAACATCAGAGAGCAATCGACCGTGAGACAGAATGATCATAGCCTGACAACGCCAAGTGCTAATTGCTGGTCACTGGTTTCACAAGGTTTCTCATTCAGTCTCCACCCACAGTTTAACAGTCAAGTTAATTTAAAAAAATCAAATTATGTGCTCTGATGGTTTGTCTATATGTTCAATTCAATCTAGTTCTCAATGTTGCTTCAAAAAATGTATAATATTTTTAGAAATGGTAATATTGCCCACACTAATGTGTATACAATGTAATACTTGAATAAAAATAAACTAAATATTTTATTCACATGCAGCTTGAGAAAATACACCAATTTTGATGTGCCTGCATTTTCTAGGAAACAATAACTGATCCTTTTGCTCGTACCATCTATTAGAGTGCTCAATTAGCTCATCACTTATGGCACGTTTTCTTTCTTCCCCTATTCTGTGGGACAGAGAGGTTCTTGACTGTGTCTTTTTTTACGTCTACTGTGGGCACTCTAATAGATGCAGGAATCTGCTTTCCTTTGTAACATTTATATCCAAAACCCACCAAATTGCAGATAATTCAGCATTATTGGAAATCAAGTACAGGATCCATAACTCAGTTGTTTACACTGTAACAATGGATAATTTACATTTAATTTTAAAGACCTGTTCATAGCACAGAGGGAATTCACACAAAAAGAGCATATTTTAAAATTATAATGTAGACAAAAAAAGGTTATGATACCTTTCAAACAATTGTACATCTGTTCAACTTCATGACCATCCTACTACACAAATCAACCACAGGAAAATCCTCTGTTAAGGCTAAGGAACAAAGAGATATGACAGGGGATACACCTACTTCAAAATTGACTTTATCCATAAACAGTGCATCATGTAACTAAATCAAATTGTAAAGATGCAAAAAAAAAATTTAATTATGATATTTGCCCTTAAAACAAATTATTAGGATGTTTTCCCCATTCTGTTGCATGAAAACCTGGCTTACATAATTCCCACAGACAGTACTCAGCTGCTGAATCCAGGGATCATGGAAACATATCAGTCTCGAGGTGCTTTCTCTGTCGCTGCCATAGCATTTGTACCAAAGCTTCCCAAGACAGGAAGGGAAATCGATGAGAAGGTTGTGACATGTGTTTGGCCATGGGCCATGCTCACCTTCACAATTTCTGACCCTCCCCCCAATACGCATCCATTCCCCTACCTTATGTGGATCTAGACTATTGAGAGGCACAGGATCAATGATCTCTACAAAGAAAAAGCTGGCACTCATACACACAGGAGTGTGGTATAAAAGCAGATATGTGATCAGTCAGGCAGGCACAGTGATGGAACTATGGATCATGTCCTAGTAGGGTATTTTAATTCATGTGTGGTCAGCAATTTGGTGCAGGGCTTGCTCCTTTTTTTGTACCAATCTCAGTTATCAATAACAAAATGAATCAGAAAGCACTGGTGATAATTTTGTAGAAAGCTACACCTGGCTGCAGTGTGTGGGGCAGTGCCTTCCAGATTTCTGCTGCTGTGCACTGCCGCCAAGAAGTTTAAAACACAGATTTAGATTTAGTTTTAGTTTATTGTAGAGATACAGTTTTGAAACAGGCCCTTCGGCTCAGCGTGTCCACACTGTTCTATGTTATCCCACTTTCATATCCACTCCCTAAATATTAGGGCAATTCACAGAGGCCAATTAACCACAAACCCACACGACTTTAGGATATGGGAGGGAACCTCAACACGGGAGGAATCCCACCTCATATGGGAGGAAACCCATGTCATTACAGGTTGAATTTGCCAGCTTCACACAGACAGCACCTGAGGTCAGGTAACTCAACGGGAGAGGCAGCATCTCTGGAGAAAAGGAATGGGTGACGTTTCGGGTCGAGACCCTTCTTCAGACAATGGGACTCTGATAGAGATTTTTTGCATCATGTTTAACCACAGGTGATTAACTGGAGGACTGGAGTGTAGCTGATGTTGTTCTTATATTGAAGGTGGGCAGTAATGCCCCTGTCCCACTTAGGAAACCTGAACGGAAACCTGTGGAGACTTTGCCCAAGGTTTCCGTGTGGTTCCCGGAGGTTGCAGGTGGTTGCCGGAAGTTGCAGGTAGTGGAAGCAGGTAGGGAGACTGACAAAAACCTCCAGGAACCGCACAGAAACCTTGGGTGGGGCGCAAAGTCTCCAGAGGTTTCCGTTCAGGTTTCCTAAGTACGGCAGGGGCATAAGACTAAGCCAGGAAACTACAGCCTTGTGTCGGTCAATAGATCTGTGGATGATGCAGTCAACCTGGGCCTGCACTTCATCCTACAGCACCTAGACTGCCAGGGGACCTATTTGAGAATCCTGTTTGTTGATTTTACATCTGCATTCAACACCATTGTGCCAGAGCTACTACACTCCAAACTTTCCGAGTTGACTGTGCCTCAACCCCTCTGCCAGTGGATCACCAACTTCCTGACAGACAGGAAGCAGCATGTGAGGCTGGGAAAGCACATCTCGGACCCGCAAACGCTCAGCATAGGAGCACCACAAGGCTGCATACTCTCTCCTCTCCTCTACTCTCTCTACACCAATGACTGCACCTCCACAGCCACCTTTGTCAAGCTTCTCAAGTTTGCGGACGACACAACCCTGATTGGACTGATCCAGGATGGGGAGGAATCTGCCTACAGACAGGAAGTGTCACAGTTGGCATCCTGGTGCCGTAGCAACAACCTAGAGCTTAATGCTCTTAAGGCAGTGGAATTGATTGTAGACTTTAGGAGAGCTCCCCCTCCCCTCACCCCACTCACCATCAACAACACCACAGTCACATCTGTGGAGTCTTTTAAGTTCCTGGGAACCATCATCTCCAAGGACCTTAAGTGGGGGGCTACCATCAACTCCACAGTCAAAAAGGCACAACAGAGGATGTACTTCCTGCGGCAGCTGAGGAAGTACAATCTGCCACAGGCAATGATGGTCCAATTCTACATGGCCATCGTAGAGTCTGTTCTCACCTTCTCCATCATGGTCTGGTTTGGCTCAGCCACCAAGCACGACACCTGCAGTAAATCGTCCGATCAGCTGAGAAGGTTATTGACTGCAACCTTCTCTCCATTAATGAACTGTACACTGCAAGGGCCAGGAAGCGAGCGGGCAAGATCATCTCTGACCCCTCTCACCCTGGCCACAAACTCTTTGAATCACTTCCCTCTGGAAGGCGACTCCGGATTGTCAAAGCTGCCACAGCCATACATAAAAACAGTTTTTACCCACGAGTTTTTATCTACTCAACAGCCAAAAATTTGTAGCCTCCCTTTGATCTGGTATTTTGTTGGTTCACATGCTTGATCAATGGTGTTTTATCAATGTCTTATTATTATTATTATTATTATTATTATTATTATTATTATTATTATTATTATTATTATTATTATTATTATTAATGTTTAGTGTTTTCTGAGTCATTCGTAACTGTCACTGGATGTCATGTTGTTACTTGTGGGCAGAGCACCAAGGCAAATTCCTTGCATGTGAATACTTGGCCAATAAACTTACTTACTTAAAAATTAGGTTTGGGTACAATTATAATTTCTTCATTTTGCAGTAAATTCATATTATAATTAGCATGCTAATATATTTAAATATATTTATTTAAATATTATTTTTTATAATTATTCCAAATTATTTTACATGTTTCCATCTGTTTACAATAGAGTTTGGTTGTCAGAGAAATTTAGGAAGAGTGAAAACGCCTAGTCATTTGCCTGCAGTTATCTAGATATATGTGCATGAGGATGGTCCTTGCTTTACTTTTTACCACCTGTGACCCAACCACCATTTTCAACCCACTCTACCTCACAGCACAACTGAGACAGTGCTGACAGTAAACCTTAATGCTTTTACTTTCAATAGGTTAATGTAGCTGAAGGACAAGAACTTGGTAGACTCCAAGGTGCAGACCAGTTTGACCACATTGAGTTGCTCAGATTGATTTGCAGATAACAATGGGCCAACTGACAATTTGCCAATGAGTTACATTTCAAGTGGAATGGGTGTAGCTGCATTAAGCCATGCACAATTGTATTTTATGCATATGGCGCTGCCCGAGATGGTGATGAGGCACATACAGAAGGGACATTTCAGAGGCTTTTGGATAGTCACATGTATATACAGGGAATGGAGGGATATGGATCACTTGCAGGAAGATGCATTGGTTTAACTTGGTATCATGTTCAGTACGGATATTATGGGCCAAAGGACCTGTTCCTGTGATGTGCTGTTCTACATGCTATGTTAATTCTATTCTGAAACATGTGGATTGCAACAAAAGGAAGAAGATGCTATAAGGGTAAAGGTAGTAGAATAATTGCTGCTGTGTTGAGCAACCATCCCATTTACCACCTGTGTACACAATGTGAACTGTTGTGTGTACTGAAGACATTTATCAATATACTTCAGGCAGCACTTCCTTCCCTTGTGACTTCATTCTGCGAATGACAATAATAGTAATTTTGAGGAATCAATTTGACCATCATATATCGTTAAACTTCACAAGTCATTCTTTCACATGCAAACGTCATTCACAGAAAAATCTTTCATATCAAAATGCTTGTAAATAATGTATACAATTCTTTCCTCAGAACCACGGATGCAGAGAATAGAGAGAAAGTATGTCATGGGATAAAGAGCAAAATTCTCAAGCTTACAATTATTTTTTAAAACTAGGCTTTAGAGCTAGTGGAGGGAAAGGAAGAAACAAATAGAACTGGAAAGGATATCAACAAATTTTAAGAGCAAGAATGATTACTTGAAATTGTTAAATTCAACTAAGTTTCACGGGCTACCCAAATGGATGATGAGGTGTTGCTCTACAAGCTTGGTGGCTATCTTTGGCACAATGCAGGAGGCTGAAGAGTGGTCAGAATGGGACAGTGAATTAGTGACACGTAAATAAGAACTCAAAGTCACGTTACATTCAGTGTAAACCAGCATCCGCAGTTCCTTCCTACTTAAAGTCATGCTTGCAGACTGGACTGAGGCTTTTTGCAAAGTGATCACCCAATCTGCTTCCAGGTTGTCCAGAGTAGAGAGACTACATCCTGAGTTTTGAATGCAATTGATTTGTTACTGATCCCATTGAAGGATTTTTGATCTAAAATGCTGATTTGGTTTCACTTCCCAATGAGGCTACTAGCAAATTTTGTTTTTGGTGTTAAATTCTAACTAAATAAGTTGGAAAACCTCCTAAGTTATTTAAGCATTAAACCTCCTAAGCATCACACATGCATTATTGTAATTAATTCTGCTATCCATATTATAAAAGGAATTTGACACATTAGAGGGAATGCAATAAAAATGTACAAGTATATGTCTATCAGAAATGATTAATCCAGTGGAACCATTTTCTTTAGAAAAGAGAAGTCTGTGACTCGGGTCTTAAAGATTAAGAACAGCAAGAATTCAAGGAGAAATTTCACCTTGTAGGGACAATGTAAGCATAAATATAAGATAGACGCAAAAAGCTGGAATAACTCAGCGGGACAGGCAGCATCTCTGGATAACGTTTAAGTTCGAGATCCTTCTTCAGACATATAAAACTGTCACGGATAAATCCAGATAGTTTAACAGTAAGTTCTTCACCACTTAAAAAAGATTGCAGCAAGAAACTTGTTGGGATGACTAGCTTGGATATATTTTGGGGAAGTTAAAACAAATGTATGTAAAAAGACATAGTTTATTTTTACACAGGGATTGGGTGATATTTGGTGACGTTGGAATCAGATACAATTATATTTAAGAGACAGATGGATAAGCACTTATATAGGCAAGACACAGAAGGACATGTCCCTAATGTGGACAAATGGGATTGATGTAGATGGGGGAAAAGGTCAAAAATGGCCATGCTGGGCCAGAAGGACTGCTTATATGCTGCAGAATTCTATGACACTCTGACAATGGAATTGATGAAGGGTGGATGCGAGGAAACTTATGTGGAACAAAAATGGCAGAATGGATCAACTAGGTCAAATTCTCTGTTTCTGCACTGTAAATACCATCTGATACTACAAAACTGTGGAATGTCATGGCAACCCTACTCTAAAATATATGGATGCTCTAGCTTACTTAAAATGAGAATTTTTTGTACATTTATTTCTGAGTTGGAAAATACCTCTGACATGTACACAGAACAACAGAACATGTATTTAATCACAGAATCAGAGTGTTGACAATGGAGACAAGATCAATTCTAAGTATGGCCTTAATCTAGTTAACCTTTAAAAAATGATTAATGGTCTGAATACTGATTGATGAAGAATAAAGATATTTTTAAACGGTCTGTAATGCGGGTGTCAGAAACGTATCCATTATGTTACTTCAGTTTTATGCCTTTCAAAACAAGGTTCCTTAAGAAAACCTTGGCAGAATAACTATTCCTCAATTACCTTTACTGTTGAGTACTTAGGTTATGTCAATTCATGTGATCTATTGTACCCTGGTAGATACAAAAGCAAATGCCAAAAGGTGTGAAGTTACTGGATTTTAGCTTAGTCTTAAGATGACTGTTTCAAGATGACAGATATATATGGCTGTAAAGTTTCTTTCTTTTTACAGCCATACATGTTTTGACAACACGGCATGTCACATTTTCAACAGACTGACTAAATATTTAACAATCCTGGTGTTCATTCAGGATTCTATTACAGACTGGAAAGTAAACAGCAAATAACCTTTTGTGTCATGCATTTGTAGATGATCTCAAAGGATAATGCAAAGGATAAAGCAACCTAACAGGAATATAATAAAATTTGGGTAAAGTCAAGATGAAATGAGGCAGGTAACCAGCCATTTTGTTTAACCCTGAATTCAAATGAATCGAAAATATTCTTCCATAACATAATAATATGATCTCAAGTTAACTATTCATATTCAGGTGAACTTAAAATTAGTCCAAAATAGTTAAGTGAATTTCAGTGCTAAATGTAGCCAGATTCTAATTTATAAAGAGTATCGGATGGAGTTAAGATTGTAATAATGGACTGAACCTGCTGCGAGATGCTGGTGGTTCTGACCAGACCAGTGGTATTCATCAATTGAATGTGACAGGCGGTTCATGACATCCGTAAGAATGTGAAAATCCCACATTTGCAGCCTGACAGTTATTTCTCAAATGTGCTGGAATATTGGACTTTATGCACAGCCCAGCAGCGAGTTTGTTGAATTCCCTTGTAGTTCATCTGCCTGGTGGATCAGTGCAAGGTGAGACCCAGTGAAGAATCCGTGAGCCTCTTTATTTGAATGGAGAGGAACATCTTTGAGCGGGGTGAGCATACTAGCAGAATTTCCCTTATTCTTTTGCAAAGCATTTTCAACAGTTTTTTTGTAATATTTAAAATACTAATCTTGCCATTTTCTATCACCTGGACAAAGTGTGGATCACACAAAAAGGACTTTGTGAAGGATATATTATATCTCATCGTGTGACTGTTCTCATATTTCTTTGTCAATTGCAGGACATCTATAGTAGATATTATAAAAGCACAAGATGAAAATAATTAGCTCGCAATAATTTTTACTTTGAAGATTATGCACAGTCATTATCAGAATAAAAATGGCAGCGCTGGCGTGAGTCTAATTATTTCCACAATCTGTTGCAGTGATGCCATAATTTATCATGGAAAAACGTTATTCAAGTTCAAGTCAATCAAGGTTTGCTGTAAGCCATTGGTGATCATTCAACGTGAAGCATAGTAGGGTGTGCAGCAATACCAGCAGCTGTTACACCAGTGTGATTTATCTCTGCATATGTCAATGTTTATTGACAGAGCTACTCCATTTTGATTATCATGTATATCAAGGTCACACCACAAATATTTCAATAAAGTTACACCCCGAGCCTTTCCTATTTGATAACCTGTCTGAGGGGCTTGAATATCCCCGCACTATGTCAGAATACCATTGCATGACAGCAGTCTAGCATCAAGAGCGCTGCACCCTTTCACTTTGAGATTGTTCAGAATTGTTGATGATCTGAGATCATCCTGCCTGTGTGGCAAGTCAAGTCAAGTCAAGTCAAGTCAACTTTATTTGTCACATACACATACAAGATGTGCAGTGAAATGAAAGTGGCAATGCCTGCGGATTGTGCAAAACTACAGAACACAATAGAACAGAATCAGTATTTACATGTTAGAAAATATTTTTTTACAAAAGACATCAGTAAATCAGTACAGTAAATTAGTCCCTGGTGAGATAAGAGTTTACACTCCTGATGGCCTGTGGGAAGAAACTCCGTCTCATCCTCTCTGTTTTCACAGCATGACAGCGGAGGCGTTTGCCTGACTGTAGCAGCTGGAACAGTCCGTTGCTAGGGTGGTAGGGGTCCCCCACAATGTTGCTGGCTCTGGACCTGCACCTCCTGGTGTATACTGATGGGGATGAGTCGGAGTATAGAAGCGAGATCGAGCAACTGTCCATATGGTGCCAGCACAATAACCTGGCCCTCAACACCAGCAAAACCAAGGAACTAATTGTGGACTTTGGAAGGAGTAGAATGGGGACCAACTGCCCCGTTTATATCATGGTTAAAAGGGTCAAGAGCTTCAAATTCCTGGGCGTGCACATCTCTGAAGATCTTTCCTGGTCCGAGAACACTAATGCAATTATCAAGAAAGCTCATCAGCGCCTCTACTTCCTGAGAAGATTACGAAGTCGGTTTGTCAAGGAGGACTCTCTCTAACTTCTACAGGTGCACAGTAGAGGGCATGCTGACCGGTTGCATCATGGCTTGGTTCGGCAATTTGAGCGCCTTGGAGAGGAAAAGACTACAAAAAGTAGTAAACACTGCCCAGTCCATCATCGGCTCTGACCTTCCTTCCATCGAGGGGATTTATCACAGTCGCTGCCTCAAAAAGGCTGACAGTATCATCAAAGACCCACAACATCCTGGCCACACACTCATCTCCCTGCTACCTTCAGGTAGAAGGTACAGGAGGCTGAAGACTGTAACAACCAGGTTCAGGAATAGCTACTTTCCCACAGCCATCAGGCTATTAAACCTGGCTCGGAAAAACTCTGATTATTAATAACCCATTATCTGTTATTTGCATTTTATCAGTTTATTTATTCATGTGTGTTTATATTTATATTATGGTATATGGACACACTGATCTGTTTTGTAGTAAATGCCTACTATGTTCTGTTGTGCTGAAGCAAAGCAAGAATTTCATTGTCTATCAGGGACACATGACAATAAACTCACTTGAACTTAAACTTGAACTTGAGGTCCTGCAGGGGGTCAAGTGTAGTTCCCATAGTGCGTTTGGCCGAACGCACTACTCTCTGCAGAGCCTTCTTGACCAGGGCAGAGCAGTTCCCAAACCAGTTTGTGATGTTGCCCGACAGGATGCTTTCTACAGCCCCGGAGTAGAAGCACTGACGGATCCTCAGAGAGACTCTGCATTTCCTCAGCTGTCTAAGGTGGTAAAGGCGCTGTGTTGCCTTACTCACCAATGCGGCAGCGTGTGTTGTCCATGTCAGATCCTCTGTGATGTGGACTCCCTGGTATTTAAAGCAGCTCACCCTATCCACAGTAGCCCCACTCATCTCCAGTGGCGTATATGTCCTCAGATGTTGTGCCCTTCTAAAGTCCACACCAGCTCCTTAGTTTTTGAGGCATTCAAGAGGAAGCTGTTGTCCTGACACCAGAGTGCCAGATCAGCCACCTCCTCCCGGTAGGCCTTCTCATCATTATCGAAGATCAGGCCCACCACCACAGTGTCATCAGCAAACTTGATGATGGAGTTGGAGCTGAACCTGGCCACACAGGTTAATTGAAGGAATGGACAGGCATGGTTGGCTATGGGCCATCGGTGAACTTGCAGCCCAAGAAGCCATGAAGGGAAATAAATTGATGTTACAGGGTGGTATAAAACATACCACCATGCTGCCGCATGTCACCCGATATACGGTGGTGGCACTGGAGCTTGCTAGAGAGTAGGTCCATTAATCAACACTATCACTGAGGATGTGGGTGAGGAACAGAACCAGGGTATCTTTCTGGTAAACCTGCTTCACAGACATCATGAGATGATTGTGTCTGGCCAGAGGATCAGATATCCATCTCCATGCTCTTGCAGGAGGTTATACAGATCCACAAAACTGTACCATCCACTCTGAAGGTAATTTACACTTCCTTGCAAGGGCTTCATGAGAATCTGGTCACAGTAGCTGTGAAGGAGGCACAGATCGAGGCCACACAGTCCTGCATCTGTGTAGACTCTTCCTGATCCATCTAAAGACCCTATTACAATTAATGATGCCATTGTTGATGAGCCTGATATCTTCATCCAGCAGCTTGATGTCATATGTGAGTAGACTTACGCATTGTGGATATATTACTAGCTGACTTTAAGGAGAAGATTGAATACAAAATCAATACAAAGTCTGAAGAAGGGTCTCAGCCCGAAACGTCACCTATTATTTTTCTCAAGAGATGCTGTCTGACCTGCCGAGTTACTCCAGCTTTATGTGTCTAACAAAAGTCACCTGTGCAGGTTTTATGAGCACGGTCAACTCTAGATCTTGAGGTTGAAACAATGGTAGTAGAGTCCGTGCCAACAAATTGTTATACTAATGTCAACACAATGCTCTGAATGGTTGGCTCATGCGTATGTTTAGGACATACATGGGCCTCCCTTGTCTGTTGTCACCTCTCTGGTAATGTTGGTGACATGTTTGGGTAGTGCTTTCATCATAGTCAAGAAGAATAACTGCAGGATACTTTGTAGACATTACACAATACAGCCATGGTATATAATGATGGAAGGAATGAATGTTTAGGTATTGGTTTATTATTGCTTGGAGGGCCATTGAGAAGCCGAGGCCAAAGCCTCGCGGGTTGGAACCCTGGCCTCGCGGATCGGAACCTCGCGGGTCAGCGGAGCCCGCGGCTGGGGCCTGGGTTGGAGCCACGGAAGCGTCCGGAGAGGACCTGGCAGTGATAGTGGAGAGGTCGGTGCGGCGGTCAATGGTGTCGCCGACCGATTGACGGGGACGGACACATGGAAGTTAGAACGCCGCTGCCGGGGAAGGAACCTGCGTTGGGGACTGCCGTGAGGGAGAGGGAAGAACAATGGACGCCTGACGTGGGGGGATCGCCATGAGGAAGGGGGTAGAACAATAGATAATGGAGAACCCAGCGAGGGGGACCGCCGTGACGGAGGGGAGAGGGGGGGTAGAACAAAGGGGGACCTTGAGCTACATTGTAACTATGTAAGCGCCCATTTAGGGCAAATATTTGCATACCGTGGGTATGCAGGCAAAGAATTTCACTGACTTGTCACATGTGACAATAAAGTATTAATTCTTTCATTCATTCATTGTTACATGTACCAAGATACATTGAAAAGCTTTTGTTTGTGTTATCCAATTAAATCAGTTAATACTATACATGAATACAATCAAGCAATTGAAAACATTGATAACAGAGGTGGAGAAGCTGTTCAAGTCTGGTGGTAAATGTTTCCAAGCTTTCGTATCTTCTGCCCAAGGGGAGCAGTGAGAGAATGAAATTACCGGGGTGAAAGTGATCTTGGATTGTGTTGGCTGTTTTCCCAAGGCAGTGCGAAGTGTGGATGGAATCAATAGTGGGGAATCTTGTCTATATGAGGGACTGGGCTATGCAATTTCTTGCGGTCTTGGCCAGAGCTATTCCCAACCCAAGCTGTCATGAAACCTGATAGTATGCTTTCTACAATGCATCTAGAGAAGTTGGTAAGAGCCATGTTGGAGACCTGCCAAATTTCCTGAGACTCCTAAATAGAGCCAAAGGGTAGATCAAGTGATTGTCCTGAATAATGTCAAGCTTTCAAATGTTGTTGAATTACTCTGAATTGCAATTTGTGTCATCAACGGATGTACGATAGATACAGGAGAAAGGTGCCATGTGCTAAATTTAATCATAATCTCAAAAAAAGAGTACATGAGTCCGTTTTTTCCTTTGTGATGTCTCTGGCAGTCATTTAGTATGTTTAATCAGAACTAAATTTTCTATATTATTCTCAGAGAAGTTGTCCTATCGATCCTCCACAATCACTTCTGAACCCATGGGCATATAACAGGAGAATTCTGATGTCACAATAGTAATGAAAGTTTGAAGTGAGGAACAAATGTTGTCACTGAAGTTGAAACCCTTGTAATAAAATCTCACACCAAAAGTGGCATTTTCAATTAAGGTAGGATATCTAGAAGTCTTTATCCGAGATACTCCAGATAAATTGGATATTTTGCAATTGTTATTAGGGCTTCCTGGCATACCCATTCCTATCACACTGCTTGCTGTAAATGGCTTTTGCCAATTCATGAGATGTTAACAACAGATAATTTTAATAAGTGGATAAGTGGCAAAGAAATCAAAATCATGCTGATACTGTTTAAAACTAATTATGGAGCTTTCAGATTTTTCTCAAGAGTCCTAAAGTGTATTAGAGACAATTAATTATTTTTAAAGTCTCGTCGCTGTTATAATTTGTGCACAACAAACTTTCACACGCTATAAGATAACTGACTTCTGAGGCAGGCTGGAAAGCATCTGTGTACCTTAAAACTGCCATGGACATATTCAGCTAAATCTGTGTTGTGCTGTCAGTTCAATGCATGCTGAAGTCAAATCTAGTAATATACAGTAGCGCAATAACATGATTTAGCATAGTGTCCTGGAACTAGACAGTTGAGTTAATTTGCTCAGTATATTACTGTTAAACATAGAAACATAGAAACATAGAAATTAGGTGCAGGAGTAGGCCATTCGGCCCTTCGAGCCTGCACCGCCATTCATTATGATCATGGCTGATCATCCAAGAAAACAAGAAAACAAGAAACTATCCAACACAAGCATAGATTTTGTTAACTCAGGAATGTCAGAGGTTGAGGAGAGACTTGATAGTATATCAAATTATGAGAGGCATAGATAGGGTAGACAGTCAGAATCTATTTGCCAGGCTGGAACTGTTCAACACTAGAGGGCATAGCTATAAGGTGAGAGAATGAAACTTTAATGGAGATATGCGTGGCAAGTTTTTTTTTCTACAGAGAGAGTAGTGGGGGCCTGGAACTCATTGCCATGGGTGGTGATGGATGCAAATATGACGGAGGTGTTTAAGAGGTTTTTGAATAGGCACATGGAAGTTCAGGGAATTGAGGGATATGGATCATGTATGGGCAGATGAGATCAGTTTAAATTGGCATCATGTAGAGCACAAATATTGTCGGCAAAGAGCCCATTCCTGTGCTGTATTGTTCTTGTACCTTCCAAAGGGTCCACCAGGAACTATACTGGAAGTTGGACAATTTTATACTGGACAAGTTTTACATTTATCAAGCCAATTAACCTACAAACCTGTACGTCTTTGGAGTGTGGGAGAAAACCAAAGATCTCGGAGAAAACCCATGCAGGTCACGGGGAGTATGTACAAACTCCGTACAGACAGCACCTGTAGTCGGGATTGAACCCGGGTCTCCGGTGCTACATTTATAGAAACATAGAAACATAGAAAATAGGTGCAGGAGTAGGCCATTCGGCCCTTTGAGCCTGCACCGCCATTCAATATGATCATGGCTGATCATCCAACTCAGTATCCTGTTCCTGCCTTCTCTCGAACTCCCTCTTAAATATAGCCAATGAACTGGCCCCAACTACCTTCTGCGGCACAGAATTCCAGAGATTCACCACTCTCTGTGTGAAAAAAGTTTTCCTCATCTCGGTCCTAAAAGATTTCCCCCATCCTTAAACTATGACCCCTTGTTCTGGACTTCCCCAACATTGGGAACAATCTTCCTGCATGTAGCCTGTCCAACCCCTTAAGAATTTTGTAAGTTTCTATAAGATCCCCTCTCAATCTCCTAAATTCTAGAGAGTATAAACCAAGTCTATCCAGTCTTTCTTCATAAGACAGTCCTGACATCCCAGGAATCAGTCTGGTGAACCTTCTCATGCTTTGCTAGCAGTCGCAAATCTTTTAGCTCCGCTGAAAAAATCGCGATTTTTCGCGTTAAAATCGGGTTTGGAGGTCGGGACCGATCTTAAAGACTTACCGGAGTTTCATGTCGCGGTGCTGATGACGTCATCAGTAAGCGCCGTGGATTTAACGGAGGGAAACCGATTTTAAATGAAAAATACATCTACAGGTCAGAGCCCACAGAGGAAAGTGTCAAAACAACTGCTGAAGTCTCAAGAACACCAAGAAACTGCAACACTAACCTCTGGAGTGGATTCTGGAATGGCTACACGATCTAAGACTGAGTTGATCACAAAAGAGAAAACTGAAATGGAGGAATTAAGGAACTCGGTAAGAGATTTGAAAGAAGATGTGAAAGCTGGAAATTTAAACTTGATGGAAAACATACAATCCATTAATGCTGGTAATGAAAAAATACTCGCGGGCATTGGTGCTCTGCAAAAAAAAGTTGATGATGTGCAAGAAGAGCTCACGGGGAAAATTACTAAGGTGGCAGAAGAGTCCACAAAGATGTTTGAGGCTGTGCATGAAACTATTTCCGCAAATGCAAATGCAGTGAAAGATTTGGAAGCTGTTGTGGAAGAGATGGCTGGAGAAATGGAGGCAATGAAGTTAGAATTAGACAGCCTCAAGAGCCAATTTACAAAAGTATCTGATAAATGTGTTGATCTAGAAGCTCGCTCAAGACGTCAAAATATACGAATACGTGGAGTGAAAGAGGGAGCTGAGGGGGAAAACACCCGTGAGTTCACTGCCAATTTAATTAAACATGTACTCAATTTACCTGAAGCACCAGTAATTGAAGAAGCACATCGAGTACCTAGATTCAAGCCAAGATTCACTGGAGAACAAGCCTACCCACGACAGATTATAGTCAAACTTCGGGATATCCCAACTGTGGAAGCGCTGTTGAAAAAAATTAAATACGGAGAGAAGATGATATATGGAAATGATTCTATTAAACTTCTACGGGACTACCCCTATGAGATTGTGCTAAAGAGAAGAAAGTTCTCACAGACCAGAGAAGTTCTCTACGGTGTCAAGGGCGTCATATCTCTGGTGTGTTTTATCCGGCGAGGATGCGTATCACTTTTAAGGGAATCTCAAAAACATTCACCAATCCGCTAGAATCTCTTAAATACGCAAAAGAGATCGTGGTTAAGGCAGCAGCAGCAGAAGTAGATTGATCACCAGACGTCAGGACCTAATTAATGTGCTTATTCCCCTAACAAGAATATTAGTAGAAAATGTAAAAAGTGAATACCATCAAGATTTAAAAATGGCTATTTGCAGCAGATTTTCCATGAGGCTTGTCTAGACATTATAATCTTCTCTCGAATTTAATTCAAGGACATCCGATGTTTAAACCAGGAAAACAGATATAAGCACATCTGCCGAAGCTGAGAGAGAGTGAAAAACATCACATGGCCTTCTTACAGATTTTCATAGATTGTGTAAATAGAGAATTATTACTAACTAATTACTAACAATACTAATACATAATACATAAACTGTTATTAATAAATATGTGTTATAACGTAGATAACATTGTAATCTCACAGGTTTCGCAGCTCGAGTGGGGAGGGGAAGAGACTCAGGCACCTGGCTTAATTCCAGGAGCCTGACTCTGGTTAACCCTTTCAACGAACAGCTCACTTTTAACAATACTAAAACCAATTACAAATAGTTAAGAGATAAAGAGAGGAATATGTGTAACTGAATAATTGATTAGATTTGATAAGTCGGAATGAAACATATATATATATATATATATATATATATATATATATATATATATATATATATATATATATATATATATATATATATACTGTAATGGGGTGAAATAGAAAACTGATTTGGAAACGGTACCTACCCCCTAGGTTATGAGCAATAAATTCAGCGGGGCTAACCTCATAACAGCTACGCCGGAAGCAATATTGATGTCATATCCCACAGACGAGTGGGCCACTCACTACGGTGTAGGAAATCCAGACACCGTACATCTATTTTATATACTTTTTTTTTTTACTACCACAATATGTCACATTTGTGTGTTTTTTTTTCAAGGACAATCGCAGAGGGGTACTACCAAGAAAGTCTATAATATAAATGCTTACAAAATAACCAGAGTCCTGAGGTATGGATGCACCATAATAAGTAAGGTCATTAAAATTGGTAAAAATGTATGACGACAATCAAAGGAAAATGGGAGGAGTCACACTATGTAGTTGGAATATAAGGGGTATTAATGAACCTATTAAAAGGGGTAAGATACTAGCTCAGTTGAAAGCATACAACACGGACATTTCGTTCCTACAGGAAACTCATCTTAAACATCAAGATCAGACGAGATTGAGGGCTAACTGGATAGGCCAAACATTTCACTCTTCATTCACTTCTAAATCTAGAGGCACTGCAATTATTATCCGTAAAGGAATCCCATTTAAATCAAAGAATACTATTTCAGATAAGGAAGGGAGATATCTTATAGTAGCAGGAGAGATCAATAATATGCCAATTACGCTGGTAAATATATATGCGCCCAATTTTGATAACCCTCAATTTTTTACTAAAATTCTGAATAAAATTGCCGAATTTAATTATCAAAATGTTATAATCGGAGGGGACTTCAACTGTGTTTTAGACCCTTATTTAGATAAATCGATGCAAAAACAAAAAGGTAATATGAAATCTAAAACCAGTGAACTCTTACATACATATATGGAAAACACAAATATATCAGATGTATGGAGGATTGCAAATCCGACGGGAAGGGACTACTCATTCTATTCAACGGTGCATAAAACATATTCACGGATAGATTATTTTCTTGTGGATACAAAATTAATTACACACACTATGAATCCTAAATACCACATTAATGCGATTTCAGATCACTCTCCTTTAACCTTTGTTTTAAAATTAGAAGGAATGTCCATGAATAAATCGTTCTGGAGGTTTAATTCGCAACTTTTAAAAGACCCACAAGGGAGTATATATCTAAAAAAACAGATGGACTTATTCTTTGAGATAAATGATACACCAGATATATCCCCCACGCTATTATGGGAATCCTTTAAAGCATTTATTAGAGGAGTCATTATTTCATTTCAAGCTTACCAAAATAAAAAGAATAAGAAAGAACAAAGACATTTAGAAGAACAAATAAAACAATTAGATATAGATAATGCTAAAGATCCAACTATGGATAAACATAATAAAATCCTATTATTGAAATTCAAGCTGAATAAATTATTGTCAGAGAAAGTTATAACATTATTCCAAGTTACAAAACAAGAACACTTTGAATTCGGGGAAAAACCCCACAAACTCTTAGCACGCCAGTTGAAAAAAAAAAACGGGAAAAAAGAGAATGCAATACTAAAGATTAAATCAGATAGTGGGGAATTATTAACACTACCCAAGGATATCAATAAAAGATTTGCTCAATTCTACGAAAATTTATATACATCTAAAACGTCAATAGATAATAATAAAATCTCAGAATTTCTGGAAGATTGTAACCTTCCAAAATTAGAATTGAGGGAACAAGAGGAACTGGGAGCAATAATTACTTCTAAGGAGATAGAAGACACAATAAAAACACTAAAGAATGGTAAAACACCAGGACCAGACGGATTCAGTAGTGAATTCTATAAAGCCTTTTATGATATAGTTACCCCACGATTACAGAAAATGTATACACACGCTTTTAAAGAGCAAAGCTTACCCGAAACATTAGCAGAATCAACGATCACATTAATACTTAAAAAAGATAAAAACATAGAAGAACCAGGTTCATATAGAGCTATTGCTTTGTTAAATACGGATCAAAAAATAATAGCGAAAACACTAGCCAGTAGATTAAGCAGGTACGTTAGTAGATTAATAAATGGAGATCAAACAGGATTTATACCTAAGAGACATTCATTTAATAATTTGAGACGTTTGCTTAACATAATGCACTCACATAAACCTCACGACCAAGAGTTATCTATTATCTCACTGGATGCAGAAAAAGCGTTTGATCAAGTAGAATGGGATTATATGATTAAAGTATTGCAAAAATTCCAATTGGGAGAAAACTTTATCGCATGGATAAAACTATTATATAACAAACCTACGGCTAGAATATTAACTAATAATATCTTATCCTCGAAATTTGAACTATCAAGGGGCAATAGACAAGGATGCTCATTATCACCGCTGTTATTTGCTTTGATAATTGAACCCCTTGCTGAAAAAAATAAGAACTCATCCGGATATTTATGGTTATAATACAAAATACTCAAAAAATAAAATATCCCTATATGCCGATGATGTACTACTGTACATCACAAAACCACAAATTAGTATACCAAACATATTAAACTTAATAGAGGACTTTGGATCCTTTTCAGGATATAGAATAAATTGGAACAAAAGTGAAATTATGTCGATAAAACCAAAAGACTCAACACAGCTTCGGAAATTTCCCTTTAAAATAGCCACAGAAAAATTCAAATATTTGGGAATTGAAATTACTAGAAATTACCAGGATATGTTTAAAGCCAATTATAATCCTTTACTCAAGAAATTGAATAATCTGATTAAATTCTGGAAAACACTTCCGATGTCCTTAATAGGCAGAATAAATGCTATTAAAATGGTTTTCTTACCACAAATTCTATACCTATTTCAATCAATACCTATATACCTCCCAAAAAAGTTTTTCAAAAAATTGGACTCAGACATTACAAATTTTATATGGGATTATAAATCCCATAGAATACAAATAGCACACCTTAATAAACGAAAAGAGCTGGGGGGTCTAGCGCTCCCTAATTTTATGTATTATAACTGGGCAGTAAATATTAAAAATATGATTCACCTGCTGGACAATTCTGCACAGCAGGCGGACTGGATGGTAATGGAAAAAGGGGACTGCTCCCCGAGTAATATAGGAGCGATCATCCTCTCACCAACAAATTTGAATAATAAAAATTATAATAAAAATCCAATTATACATAACACAATAAGAACATGGAAACAAATAAAACAGACTCTAAAATTAAGAAACCTATCTCTTTTAATACCAATAGTCAATAATCCATCGTTTAAACCATCAATCATAGACAAATCATTTATACAATGGGAAAGAATGGGAATTAAAACGCTCGAAGATCTGTATGAATTAGGGAATTTACTGTCATTTCAACAACTACAACTGAAATATAATTTGAAAAATAACCAATATTTTAAATATCTTCAAATCTGTGATTATTTGAAAAAATACACAAAAGACTATCATAATATGGCTTCCGACTTATTGGATGAAGCAATGAAGACCAAGGCGGAATCAGCTAATTTAATATCGTACTTATATAACATCATTTTAAACATAGAAATACCCACAACAGATGGAATTAGAAAAGATTGGGAACAAGAATTAGCTATAAAAATCTCAAAAGGGACCTGGGATAATCATTTACTACAGGTGCATAAATGTTCGATCAACGTACGGCATACGCTCATCCAATTTAAAACATTACATAGATTATATTATTCAAAAACTAAATTAAATAAAATCTTCCCTAATGTTTCACCAATCTGTGATAAATGCCTATGTCAAGAAGCTACCATAGCGCACTCTTTTGTTTTTTGTACAAAAATCCAAAAATTCTGGTATGAAATATTTGATATTTTTTCAAAATTGATCAAAATAAAAACTGGTACCAAAACCAGAATGGATTATCTTCGGAATATCGGAAGATAACCCTGAATTAAACGTGTTTCAGAAGAATTTATTTAATTACGGGCTAATAATGGGAAAAAAGCTTATACTTAAATTCTGGAAAAATGCGCCGACACCAACAATAAAAATGTGGATATCAAATATGTTTGAAACATTACACCTGGAAGAGATGAGATTCCTCCTAGCAGGTAAAGCAGACCAATTTCAAAAGACGTGGTCTATGTTTCTGGACCTATTACAAGTATGAGGTGCAATAGTAATCTAAAAAAAAACCAAATATATAAATAAGCGGAATCAGGACCTGGTAACGGGAGGTAAAATAACAAAAACAGACTTGGTTGGTAGTCCCCTCTCTGCGGAGTTTAATGTTATAATAGAGCGATTGTTTCTACTTTCTCCTTCTTTTCTTTCTAGGGTCTATTTTCTCACTTTACTTCCTTCTCTAACTTCTTTCCTAAGGGGCTTTCTTTTCCTTACACTCTCGCACTGCACGATTCTCTTGCACTTTCTTTACTTTCCTAACTTCTACTTTTTTTCTTAAAGCTCTAAAAAAAAAAAAAAAAAAATGAAGCGGTATAAAAAATGTATCAAAATATATGTGTTTGTGTAAAATTGTAATTTACCGTACTTCTAAAAAAAAAAAAAAAAAAAAAAAAAAAAAAAAAAAAAAAAAAACAATCAAGCAATACACAGAAATAACAGGTCAAGCAAAGAGAAAAATACCAACAGCATCATATAATCCAAGTCTGCAATGAGATAGATTAGAAGATTGGGCTTACATCCTAGTTTGTGGGTGAACAATTGAAAACATTGATAACAGAGGTGGAGAAGCTGTTCAAGTCTGGTGGTAAATGTTTCCAAGCTTTCGTATCTTCTGCCCAAGGGGAGCAGTGAGAGAATGAAATTACCGGGGTGAAAGTGATCTTGGATTGTGTTGGCTGTTTTCCCAAGGCAGTGCGAAGTGTGGATGGAATCAATAGTGGGGAATCTTGTCTATGTGAGGGACTGGGCTATGCAATTTCTTGCGGTCTTGGCCAGAGCTATTCCCAACCCAAGCTGTCATGAAACCTGATAGTATGCTTTCTACGATGCATCTAGAGAAGTTGGTAAGAGCCATGTTGGAGACCTGCCAAATTTCCTGAGACTCCTAAATAGAGCCAAAGGGTAGATCAAGTGATTGTCCTGAATAATGTCAAGCTTTCAAATGTTGTTGAATTACTCTGAATTGCAATTTGTGTCATCAACGGATGTACGATAGATACAGGAGAAAGGTGCCATGTGCTAAATTTAATCATAATCTCAAAAAAAGAGTACATGAGTCCGTTTTTTCCTTTGTGATGTCTCTGGCAGTCATTTAGTATGTTTAATCAGAACTAAATTTTCTATATTATTCTCAGAGAAGTTGTCCTATCGATCCTCCACAATCACTTCTGAACCCATGGGCATATAACAGGAGAATTCTGATGTCACAATAGTAATGAAAGTTTGAAGTGAGGAACAAATGTTGTCACTGAAGTTGAAACCCTTGTAATAAAATCTCACACCAAAAGTGGCATTTTCAATTAAGGTAGGATATCTAGAAGTCTTTATCCGAGATACTCCAGATAAATTGGATATTTTGCAATTGTTATTAGGGCTTCCTGGCATACCCATTCCTATCACACTGCTTGCTGTAAATGGCTTTTGCCAATTCATGAGATGTTAACAACAGATAATTTTAATAAGTGGATAAGTGGCAAAGAAATCAAAATCATGCTGATACTGTTTAAAACTAATTATGGAGCTTTCAGATTTTTCTCAAGAGTCCTAAAGTGTATTAGAGACAATTAATTATTTTTAAAGTCTCGTCGCTGTTATAATTTGTGCACAACAAACTTTCACACGCTATAAGATAACTGACTTCTGAGGCAGGCTGGAAAGCATCTGTGTACCTTAAAACTGCCATGGACATATTCAGCTAAATCTGTGTTGTGCTGTCAGTTCAATGCATGCTGAAGTCAAATCTAGTAATATACAGTAGCGCAATAACATGATTTAGCATAGTGTCCTGGAACTAGACAGTTGAGTTAATTTGCTCAGTATATTACTGTTAAACATAGAAACATAGAAACATAGAAATTAGGTGCAGGAGTAGGCCATTCGGCCCTTCGAGCCTGCACCGCCATTCATTATGATCATGGCTGATCATCCAAGAAAAACAAGAAAACAAAGAAACTATCCAACACAAGCATAGATTTTGTTAACTCAGGAATGTCAGAGGTTGAGGAGAGACTTGATAGTATATCAAATTATGAGAGGCATAGATAGGGTAGACAGTCAGAATCTATTTGCCAGGCTGGAACTGTTCAACACTAGAGGGCATAGCTATAAGGTGAGAGAATGAAACTTTAATGGAGATATGCGTGGCAAGTTTTTTTTTCTACAGAGAGAGTAGTGGGGGCCTGGAACTCATTGCCATGGGTGGTGATGGATGCAAATATGACGGAGGTGTTTAAGAGGTGTTTGAATAGGAACATGGAAGTTCAGGGAATTGAGGGATATGGATCATGTATGGGCAGATGAGATCAGTTTAAATTGGCATCATGTAGAGCACAAATATTGTCGGCAAAGAGCCCATTCCTGTGCTGTATTGTTCTTGTACCTTCCAAAGGGTCCACCAGGAACTATACTGGAAGTTGGACAATTTTATACTGGACAAGTTTTACATTTATCAAGCCAATTAACCTACAAACCTGTACGTCTTTGGAGTGTGGGAGAAAACCAAAGATCTCGGAGAAAACCCATGCAGGTCACGGGGAGTATGTACAAACTCCGTACAGACAGCACCTGTAGTCGGGATTGAACCCGGGTCTCCGGTGCTACATTTATAGAAACATAGAAACATAGAAAATAGGTGCAGGAGTAGGCCATTCGGCCCTTTGAGCCTGCACCGCCATTCAATATGATCATGGCTGATCATCCAACTCAGTATCCTGTTCCTGCCTTCTCTCGAACTCCCTCTTAAATATAGCCAATGAACTGGCCCCAACTACCTTCTGCGGCACAGAATTCCAGAGATTCACCACTCTCTGTGTGAAAAAAGTTTTCCTCATCTCGGTCCTAAAAGATTTCCCCCATCCTTAAACTATGACCCCTTGTTCTGGACTTCCCCAACATTGGGAACAATCTTCCTGCATGTAGCCTGTCCAACCCCTTAAGAATTTTGTAAGTTTCTATAAGATCCCCCCTCAATCTTCTAAATTCTAGCGAGTACAAGCCGAGTCTATCCAGTCTTTCTTCATATGAAAGTCCTGACATCCCAGGAATCAGTCTGGTGAACCTTCTCTGTACTCCCTCTATGGCAAGAATGTCTTTCCTCAGATTAGGAGACCAAAACTGTACGCAATACTCCAGGTGTGGTCTCACCAAGACCCTGTACAACTGCAGTAGAACCTCCCTGCTCCTATACTCAAATCCTTTTGTTTTTTTTTTTTTTTATTTTTATTTTTATTTATTTTTTTTTTTTTTCAAAACAGTACAGTGGCGCCTAATTTTAGGTGCCAACTATGTAATACCGTAATCCATTCTATGTACAACCTCTAGTTTTATGTTATAAGAAAAAAGTAAGCAGATCAAGAAAAAGAAAGCAATAGAAAGGGGAAAAAGTGGAAAAATAGATGGCAGAGAGTAGAAAAACGTGAAGTGTGTATATAAAAAATAAAAAAAGGAAGAGAGAAAGAGGAGAGTAGAAATAGAAGAGAAGGCCCCTTAAAAGAGAATTTTTCAAATCTGTATTCGGAGATGTAGATCTATCCGCGTCATGAACTGAAATCGGCAATCCTTACGGCACCGCTGCATCACATGATTCCAAAAAGTCGATGAAAGGAGACCAACTCTTTAAGAATTGGTCATATTTATCTATTAGTCGGAGTCTCATTTCTTCAAGGCGTGCTATGTCCATCATATTCCTAATCCACATTTTAACAGTTGGTGTGGTTGTACTTTTCCAAAATTTAAGTATCAATTTCTTTCCAATTATTAACCCATAATTTAAAAAAACATTTTGATCTTTATTTAAATTGGTATCTTCTCCTATTATTCCAAATATAATCCATTCCGTTTTGGGTTCTATTCTTGACTTGAAAATCTTTGTAAATATATCAAATATATCACTCCAAAATTTATTCAACTTTGTACATCCAACAAATGAGTGTGTTATATTAGCGTTTTGAAACAAACATTTATCGCATCTGGGAGAGACGTTTGGATAAAATTTGTTCAACCTCGTTTTTGAATAATATAGTCTATGTAATAATTTGAATTGAATTAAATTGTGTCTTGCATTAATAGAACAGTTATGTGTTCTATTACCTCCCTGCTCCTATACTCAAATCCTTTTGTTATGAACATTACATGTAAATGTAACATTTCTATGTAAAATGTCATATTTCTAATGTCAATGTATCTTTAGAGAGACAAATAATGAATTACGGCAAATAAATTATTACGGTTCCTTTTAGCTCCATTCCTTCCCACACCCATTGCCTTTACTCCACATGCCACTCCTTCTATCTAGTTCCACATGTTAAAGTAGTGGCATTGTTCCTTTATTCATAATCCAGATAATCCTACCAATACACCTTTATTGAAACATATCCACAAATTAAAAGCTGGTATGAATGAAGGGAAGCTGTCTAATTGCAGCAAGGATGTAACTGGCTCTCTCACGTTCTTTAGGGAAGGAATCCCACTATTTTACCTCACACACGCGCGTATACAGTCACAAGTCCTCAAAAGTGACATTGTGATATCTCTGAAGAACAAAATAGAGAAACAGACAAAATCAGAATAACAAAATAGGATCGTTCCCCTGATCAACTTTCACCCAACCAGCCTCAACATTCAACACATCCCCTGATCATCACATCATTCTCCAACATATCCGCCACCTTCAACGTGATCCTACCACCAGTCACATCTTCCCATCCACACCTCCTTCTGCCCTCCACAGAGACCTCTGCAACCTTTTGGTTCACTCATGTTGTCCCACCCAAACCACCTTCCCCGCAGGTACTTTCCCCCGCAACAACAGGGGATGTAACACCCGTCCCAATACCTCCTTCACATCCATCCAGCAGACCTTCCAAATGAGACAGAGGCTCCTGAGCACCGTTAAACTCATCTACTGCATCCGGTGTTCCAGATGTGGCCTCCTGTACATCGGTAAGACCAAGCGTAATCTCGGCAACATTTTGCCAAACACTTCCGCTCAACACAGTACGCCAACGCCCACTGGGTCACCTGGTTGCGAACCATTTTAACTCCCCTTCCCATTCCTTAATGACCTTTCTGCCAGAGTGCAGCCACATGCAAACTGGAAGAACAGTTAGCTTACAACCCAATGGTATGAACATTCAATTCTCCAATTTTAGGTAACTAACCTCAAACAACCCCTGCCTCCCATTTTCTCACACTTCCCTCTGCCCCACCTGTATCCACGTATCACTCGCCGAGCTTTGTCCTGCTCCTCATCTCTTCCAGCTTTTTCCCCCACCACAATGAATCTGAACGAGGGTTCCGACCGAAAATGCCACCCATTCATGCTGCCAGACCTGCACATACTCCAGGACTGTGTCTTTCTTTGTAAACCAGAACTTGCAGTTTAAATTATATTGATTGTATTCCGCATTATCACCTTCCCCTCAGCTAACAATGAACCAGTCTACATTTCCTTAGCATCATCTGCTTTGATCTGTCGTATTCACACCTTATCCTTGCATAACTCTAGACTCCCTCTCCCTTGTCCCTCAGTCTGAGGAAGGGTAAAGACAACAAAATGTCACCCATTCCTTCTCTCCAGAGATGCTGCCTGTCCCGCTGAGTTACTCTGGCATTTTGTGTCTATCTGCAGTTTCTTGTTTCTTCAAAATATCAAAACAAGATACAACAATATAGAACTTAGAACAGCACAGCGCAGAAACAGGCTTTTAGTGCCCACAATGTCCTTGTCGAACATGATGCCATGTTAAACTAAATCTCCTCAATAGACCAAATTAAAGGACGATCCATATCCCACCAATCCCTGCATGTCCATGTGCCTGTCTAGGAGCTTCTTAAATGTCACTATCATATCTGAATGCCACTACAGTGTGTGAATGTAATGGCAAAACCTTAACTCATGTTGTGTAAATGTCAAAGACAATACCATGAATACTGCATGAAAATCCAAATTACAGCAAACACTGGAAAAAGATAAAACAAATAGCGTCTGTGAAAAGGGAAGTGGAATTAACAAACAATCATGGATCTGAAACATTGACTCTGTTGCTCTTTCTACCAATGCTGTTTGACCTGCTGAGTGTTTCTCATATTTTCAGCTTTTATACCACAAACAGTATGCCTTTTATTCACTCACTGTATTCCATTAGTTTGTACTTTTGCTTGTAATTTTGTGTCTATCTGCAAATAACATGATTGGCCTTGAAAAACATAACCAGTCTTTTAAGAATTCTTGCATTCTGTTATATTTACTGAGTTTTCAGCTCACCCATAGCTCCATTTATATGGGCCAACTCATGCTTTTGCACTGTGGCATTCACTTTTCTTCTCTTTTTCTGCATTTTTTTTTAAATTGCTGACTCACCCAGTCTCAGTTGTGACAACATTATAGTAGCATGTGTCATCTTTTTTGACTGGTCTGTGATATATCATGTCCTTAAAACCTCCTTCTTTCACCTCCGCAACATCGCCAAACTCAGACCATCTCTCACACCTCCCGCTGCTGAAAGACTCGTCCACGCCTTCATCTCCTCCCGACTGGACTACGGCAACTCACTTCTCCTTGGCATCAGCTCCACCTACATCAACCGACTCCAACTGGTCCAGAACGCAGCCGCCCGACTCATCACCCACACCAAATCCTGGCATCACACCACTCCAGTCCTCAAACAACTTCACTGGCTTCCCATCTCCCACCGGATCACCTACAAAATCCTGGTCCTCACCTACAAAGCTCTCCACCATCTGTCCCCCCCATATTTCACTGACCTCCTCTCCCCCTACCAACCCTCACGGTCCCTCAGATCCACTTCAGCCGGTCTCCTCTCCATCCACGTCCAACCTCCGCAGTTTTGGGGACTGAGCCTTCTCCAGGGCAGCTCCCAGGCTCTGGAACTCCCTCCCCCAACTGATCCGCAATTCCGTGTCCCTCACCATCTTCCAGTCCCGCCTCAAGACCCATCTCTTCACCTCTGCCTATCCTTAGCCCCACGTCCCCCTCCCTTTTCATCTGTGCTTGAATTGCCTCATATTGTGTTTTGAATTGAATTCTGTCTTTAATTTGTGTACTAGTCATGTCTCTACTATTTATTTCATTCCCCTTACATGTTTTTCCTCTACTTGCTAAATTTTTGTAAGGTGTCCTTGAGACTCTTGAAAGGCACCCATAAATAAAAATTTATTATTATTATTATTATATTACTCAAAGTTAAATTGGAAAAGGCACTTAAATCGGAGGTCGGTGCAGGAGCGGCAGCGAGGCGTAGCAAGTCTGCGGATTGTTTGCAGCAAAGGAATTCCAGGTTTGTAGCAGCACAGGAACTTTAAAATGACCGCCCAGGGACAGGTCTGAGCACTTGAATCGGAGGTCGGATCAGGAGCGGCAGCTAGAAGTTTGTGAATTAGCTGCAACACCCAAATTAGTTAATTGAGTAGCAAATAAAAATAAGGCAAAGTACAGCGGACCGGCCTTATTTGGGAGACAGGCTGTGTGGAGATGAAGTGCGAGTATTTGGCTCAAGTCTCCGATGAGGAAGGTGAGACTAGAATGCAGATCTCTAAGACAGAGAAGAGGATAAGGTTCAAGAAAGAACTGCAGATGCTGGAATAATTGAAGGTAGACAAAAAAGCTGGAGAAACTCAGCGAGTGAGGCAGCATCTATGGAGCGAAGGAATAAGCAACGTTTTGGGTCGACCATTCTTCAGATTGATGTTGGGGGGGGGGAGAGAAAGGAAGAGGCAGAGACAGTAGGTTGTGGAATAGCTGGAAAGGGGAGGGGAAGGAAGGAGAAAGCAAGGACTACCGGAAATTGGAGAAGTCAATGTTCATACCGGTGAGGTGTAAACCACCCAAGCAAAATATGTACTGTTGCGGTGGGACTCACTCTGGCCATGTAGGAGGCCCAGGATAGAAAGATCGGATTTGGAATGGGAGGGGAAGTTGAAGTGCTGAGCTACCAGGAGATCAGGTTGGTTATTGCAAACTGAGCAGAGGTGTTGGGCGAAGCGATCGCCAAGCCTGCGCTTGGTCTCACCGATGTAGAGCAGTTGACACCTGGAACAGCGGCTGCAATAGATGAGGTTAGAGGAGGTGCAGGTGAACCTCTGTCTCACCTGGAAAGACTGCTTGGATCCTTGGGTGGAGTCGAGGGGGGAGGTAAAGCGACAAGTGTAGCATTTCCTGTAATTGCAAGGGAAAGTACCAGGGGAGGGGATGGTTTGGGTGTGAAGGGACGAATTGACCAGGGAGTTAGGGAGGGAACAGTCTCTGCGGAAAGCAGAAAGGGGAGAAGATGGGAAGATGTGGCCAGTGGTGGGATCCCGTTGGAGGTGGCGAAAATGTTGTAGGATTATATGTTGTATGCGACGGCTTGTAGTGTGGAAGGTGAGGACAAGGGGGACTCTGTCCTTGTTACAAGTGGGGGGATGGGGAATGAGAACAGAGCTATGGGATATAGAGGAGACCCTGGTGTGAGCCTCTTCTTTAGTCGAAGAGGGGAACCCCCGTTCCCTAAAGAATGAGGACATCTCCGATGCCCTGGTTTGGAACACCTCATCCTGGGTGCAGATTGCGGCGAGGAATTGGAAGTTGGGGATAGAGGACGGACTATTTCCGACATCTCCCTACCGTTTCTAGACCTCACCATCTCCATCACAGGTAACAGACTACTGACCGACATCTATTACAAACCCACTGACTCCCATGGCTATCTGGTCTACACTTCTTCCCACCCTGCTTCCTGTAAGGACTCTATCCACTATTTTGATTTATACATTTTTGGTATAATGGCACAGACCTTTAAGGATAGCTATTTCTGCTATAACAAAGAGTGCGCACCCTCCATACATGGGAATACGCGCATTGGATGGCACTGTGTGGCAAAGATCCACACACCCTGGCCACGCTCCTCCTGCCGCCACCATCAGGAAGAAGGTACAAGACCCTGAGAAACATGACCTCCATATTCAAGAGTTCTTGAACCGTCTTGTATAACCCTACCTTAGCACCAAACTAAAACAGACTTTGCACTAATATCATTGCTCTATGTACTTTAGTTTTTGTACAGTCATGGGCTAGTTTACTAAGAATAACTGTTAATGAATTAGTGTTGCCTCTAATGTGCCTTTCATTGTTGCGGTTCATACCTGACGCATATGACGAATAAACACACTTGATTTTTGACTGTGATACTGCTGGTGGGATGCTGCCACACAATCCTGGGGGAACAGGTGGGACCTGGGCCCCTCCCCCCTTCCCCCCCCCCCAAAAAAAAAGCCCCCCCCCCCCCCCCCCCCCGTGTTTTGAGAGGTGGGGGACAATCCCCCCCATGTTTTGTGAAACATGTTGCAGCAAAACCGAAGTCAGCCAGCTCCATCAGCTCCATGATGGTAAGTCCACAGGCTCTGCGACAGGAGCCCTCATAGTTGATTCCAGTTCGAGGCCGCCAGCTCCGAGAATCTAACAACCCAGGACTAGCTGCAGTTTCCAGGTCGGCTCGCCTGCCCCGGGACTGGCTGTACCACCCAGGTCAGTTGACAGGTCTGGCTGTAGCACCCAGGTCCCCTGCGTGCACCAGGATTGGCTGTAGCGCCCAGGTCAGCTCGCCTGCCCCGGGACTGGCTGTAGTGCTCAGGTGGACTGTGTGACACGCGATTGGCTGCAGTTCCCAGGTCGCGAACACTAATTGAAAAAAAAATGGCTGCTGGCCGGATGATTTCCGATTACGGGCCGGATTCGGCCCGTGGGCCGTATGTTGCCAACCCCTGTCCTAGATGTTAGGATTCATTGTGTCCCCCCCCCCCCCCCCCATGTTTCAAAAGCGATGTCCGCCCATGGGACACCATTCAAGTAACCCGGGTTCAATTCTGACCTGCAGTGCTGTCAGTGTGAAGTTTGCAGGTGTGAAGTGAGCGCGCTTTGCTTTCCTACAGGTGCTCCCGTTTCCTCTTATATTCCAAAGGCTTGCAGATTGCTCGATAAATCGGCTACTGTAAATTCCTGTGATGGTAAATCTGGGGAAAGTTGAAGCGAATTTGGAGATGTGGGAATACAATACAATAAAATAATACTTTATTAGCCAAGTATATTTTGCAACATACGAGGAATTTTGTTTGCCAACTCAGTCATACAAATAAAAAGCAACAGAACACACAAAATACATTTTAACATAAACATTCACCACAATGACTCCTCCACATTCCTCATGGTTATGGAAGGCAAAAAAAAAGTTCAATCACTTCCTTTCTTTGTTCTCCCACGGTCGGGAGCCTCGAGCCTTCCGTTGATGGGACGATTATACACCCGTAGCCGGCGGCAGGCCTTCCTCGTTGGTGTAATCAAGCTCCTGCATCAGGGGAGAGATCTCAGCACCCCCCGCGCCGAGCGATCGGACCCCTGGTTGGGGCTGGTCGAACCTGGGCATCGTTGGAGCTCCCGACTCGGTCTCTCCCGAGATTGCGAGTTGTCGATGGTAAAGCCCACAGGCAAGGGATTCCCAGGCAAGGTTTCAGATTCAGATTCAATTTTAATTGTCATTGTCAGTGTACAGTACAGAGACAACGAAATGCATTTAGCATCTCCCTTAAAGAGCGACATAGCAAACGATTTGCGGGGGGGGGGGGGGGGGGGGGGGGGGGGGGTGATTGGCAGTCACCGAGGTACGTTGTTTAGTAGAGTGACAGCCGCTGGAAAGAAGCTGTTCCTCGACCTGCTGGTTCGGCAACGGAGAGACCTGTAGCGCCTCCCGGATGGTAGGAGGGTAAACAGTCCATGGTTGGGGTGAGAGCAGTCCTTGGCGATGCTGAGCGCCCTCCGCAGACAGCGCTTGCTTTGGACAGACTCAATGGAGGGGAGCGTGGAACCGGTGATGCGTTGGGCAATTTTCACCACCCTCTGCAATGCCTTCCGGTCGTAGACAGAGCAGTTGCCATACCATACTGTGATACAGTTGGTAAGGATGCTCTCGATGGTGCAGCGGTAGAAGTTCACCAGGATCTGAGGAGACAGATGGACCTTCTTCAGTCTCCTCAGGAAGAAGAGACGCTGATGAGCCTTCTTGATCAGAGGGATTGCTCCAACGAGTAGGGGAATGAGTAGGCACTGCCTCCGCATGCCAAATGGCTTATTTCTATGTTATGAGGAAGTATGGAAACAATATATCAAAATACTTTAATTTACATTGTTGTGGTAAACGAAATAGTCTTTGTGAAACCATTCCTTTTATAAATGAAGGCATTGCTATACATTATATAGCATATTATAATACAAAAACATGAGTTCTGCAAAGTGGCCAATGGGAAGTACATCAAGATTATATGTCTGTGCTTTTCAAGTCCGTTAGAAATGAGTTCTGTACTTTGCTTGCTTTTTTTAGCGTAATTAATTTCCACTGTTACTTTCTGTGATCTGTCACAGCTTCTAATGTTGCATTTCTAAACCCAGCTTCTATTTAAATGGAGGTGTGAGACAAGATGGTCATATGTATCAAAGATATCATTTAAACTCTACCAAAAATGTAATTTGAATATTTACACACCTTCGCGGTATACGTAAACACTGTGAGAGGTCTGTGGATAACACAATCTGAACAAGGATTCGGATTAAAGGATTATCACGAATTATCGCCCTGTATTGCACGACAAAGGAACAGATAAATTAGATAAAAATTAATCCTATTTAAAATACTTTATTTAAATATATGTAAATTATTCTTTAAAGATAATCTCACTGCTCATATTTCATTGTAAGTTTCTTATTTCTGTAACATAGTTCTGCTCACGAAGAATACATTCTAACTTACTATAACGCAAGAGGCCATTTGGCCCAGTTCCCAGCAGAAGAAATAGCATTGGTTCTATTCTTACTTCTCTTTATTTACCCTTAGTTCTTACTATATGCCAATTATAATAGTTATAATAATCAAAAAGAATGTATTTCTAAGTGCCTCAACATAGAAGAAGTAATTATTCACAGAATAAAAGTTCACAAATTATATTAAATAGGTCAGTTATTGTAAATGTTGCTTCTTTAGCCTCCCAAGACAAAGAGTCCATGAACACCAGTGAATACACTTCAAAAATAAGTTGCTGGCTGAGAAAGACACCAAAGGATGTGATAAGATTTTATTTTTGAACAATATGTTTATATATATATATACTAGACTAAGTGGGACCCGTTGGGTCCCAGCATCACACAGGAGGGCTGGTCATCCAACGCAATATTCCACCTCACCACCAATTCTAATATTGGTGGCCAGTTTGGGGGGGGGGCTTTCTGGAGCGCTAGTATGGGTGTTATGGGCTGAAGGGACTGGTTTCCAGAGGGTTAGTATGCAAATTGTGCACCAAATGGATTCTTGGGCTGGCGTCTCAGTCAATCAAGCCTGTTGTGCTGGCAACTCACTCACTCACGGCTGGTGGGCTGGTAGTTGACTCACGGCTAATCCTTGAAATTCTATTTCAAGCAGGGTATAAGGCCACCAAATTCAAGTGCAGTTTCATACCATTTGAAGTAGGGTGCAAAGGCACTAAAGACAGCGAATCGTGACCTCCCTCCTCCATCTTGCAGAGACACACCCACATTTCTGGGTTTTTATAACCCTCCCCCCCCCTCCCCCCCCCCCCCCCCCCCCCGGAAAAGGTTGGCTTTCATGGAGTGATTGACAGGAGAGAGATTCTCAACTTTTTTTTAAACTAATAACACTTTTATTTTTCATTGATGGGAAGGATTCTCTGTATCTGCTCAGCAGAGGGGGACTGAGTAAGATCGCCACAAATCACAGCCGTAAGTGGTAGTGTTTTATCTAAAATCAATATACAATGCAAACAGGAAGTAAGTGCATTTACAGTAGTGCCTTTTAACTTCAAGCCAAAGTGCCCAAGCCACCATTTGCAGTAAGTAGTGACTTTCAACTTCATGCCACCATTTGCAGTACGTGGTGTCTTTCAACTTCAAGCCACACCCAAGCCACCATTTGCAGTAAGTAGTGCCTTTCAACTTCAAGCCATTGCATCCAAGCCACCATTTGCAGTAAGTAGTGGCTTTCAACTTCAAGCCACACCCAAGCCACACCCAAGCCATCATTTGCAGTAGTGCCTTTCAACTTCAAAGCTCCCAAGCCGTCATTTGCAGTAAGTAGTGCCTTTCAACTTCATGCCACCATTTGCAGTAAGTAATGCCTTTCAACTTCAAGCCATTGCATCCAAGCCACCATTTGCAGTAAGTAGTGGCTTTCAACTTCAAGCCACACCCAAGCCATCATTTGCAGTAGTGCCTTTCAACTTCAAGCCAATGCACCCAAGCCACCATTTGCAGTAAGTAGTGCCTGTCAACCTCATGCCACCATTTGCAGTAAGTAGTGCCTTTCAACTTCAAGCCAAAGCAACCAAGCCACCATATGCAGTAAGTAGTGCCTTTCAACTTCAAGCCAAAGCAACCAAGCCACCATTTGCAGTAATAGTGCCTTTCAACTTCAAGCCAAAGCTCCCAAGCCACCATTTTCAGTAAGTAGTGCCTTTCAACTTCATGCCATCATTTGCAGTAAGTAGTGCCTTTCAATTTCAAGACACACCCAAGCCAAGCCAACGGGGGGGGGGGGGGGGGGGGGAGGAGGAGGGCTTTCTGGAGCGCTATTATGAATCATTTTAGAACCAATAGTCATTTTTTTTGCAAGCTTTAGAACCAATAGACATTTTTTGCAAGCTTTAGAACCAATAGACATTTTTTGCAAGCTTTAGAACCAATAGTCATTTTTTTTGCAAGCTTTAGAACCAATAGACATTTTTGCAAGCTTTAGAACCAATAGACATTTTTGCAAGCTTTAGAACCAATAGACATTTTTTGCAAGCTTTAGAACCAATAGACATTTTTTGCAAGCTTTAGAACCAATAGACATTTTTTTGCAAGCTTTAGAACCAATAGACATTTTTTTGCAAGCTTTAGAACCAATAGAAACTTTTTTTTGCAAACTTTAGAACCAATATACATTTTTTTTTGCAAGCTTTAGAACCAATAGACATATTTTTGCAAGCTTTAGAACCAATAGAGACATATTTTTGCAAGCTTTAGAACCAATAGACATATTTTTGCCAGCTTTAGAACCAATAGACATATTTTTGCCAGCTTTAGAACCAATAGACATATTTTTGCAAGCTTTAGAACCAATAGACATATTTTTGCAAGCTTTAGAACCAATAGACATGTTTTTGCAAGCTTTAGAACCAATAGACATATTTTTGCAAGCTTTAGAACCAATAGAGACACTTTTTGCAAGCTTTAGAACCAATAGACACTTTTTTTGCAAGATTTAGAACCAATAGGCACTTTTTTTGAAGCTTTAGAACCAATAGAACCATTTCTCAGCGTGTCAGGCAGTATCTGTGGTGGGAAATGGGCAGACGATGTTTTGGATGTTCTTCAAGGTTGGAGTAGAATTAGATAGCTGGTAGGGTCAGGTGAGGGGAAGGGGCATGGTAAGAGCTAGCAAGTATTAGATGGATCGAGCTGAGGAGGGGTTGATTGGCAGATAGGTCAGATGGGGGAGAGAAGGATGGAGATATCCTCCAACCGAGGCTGGAGATGGATAAAACAAGCAGGTGGAAAAGATGGAATCTGATAAGGAAAGAAGGTGGGGAGTGGATGAGAACTAGAGGGAGGAATGGTAGATAGAAGGGAATGGGGGAAGGGGGGGGGGGGGAATTCAGGACCCAGTGTAGGCAGGAGTGAGAGATGAGCAGATGAGGAAAGTAGAGGAAATGGACTGGGTGACATTCAGGCGGAGTTGAAAGAAGGATGTGTGCGGGTGGGCGGGTAGGTCGATGAAACTGGGTAGATGAGAAGGAGGGGAGGGGGCTACATTCCAGCATCTACAGTCCCTTGCATCTCTCATGTTACCTTATCAGACTAAATATTTATATTAAGGGAAGCCATCAATAGTACTCCAGTCACTTCCATAGGATTGCATTTGACATCATGTATGGTGCCTCTCTCATAGATGAAACAGAAGTTTCAAACCATTTCATTTTAATTTATGTATTTCTTTCCTAACATCACGAATGCTAGAGATATGTAAAAGGACCAAATTAAATGTGGATTTTCATAGCACATAATATGAAAGATAATAAGAAATTTGGAAAAGTTCATGCATTGTGGGAAACAGAAAAATAGTTTTCCTGAAGAGGCTCTAATGGCCAATTAGAGGACCAGATGGAGCTAAAATGAATAGCAAACCTTCAATGTCAAGTGTGGTATTAGAGGAAGCCAATAGGTCCTGTAACACTTTGGACAGTTAATTTGTTTTAATATTCCTGGTAATGACCTCCCCTGCTGGCATTCTACCTGGTTCCACCAGCCCTTCCTCCACCACCTAATTAACATCACGCGATCACAGTCCAGTCCATTACACAAACCATCCCACCCCCCCCCCCATCGACTCCATCCACACTTCATGCTGCCTTGGGAGAGCTGCCAAGATAATCAGGGACTACTCACACCCCCTTCATTCTCTCTTCTCCCCTCTCCCGTTGGGCCGAAGATTCAAAAGCTAAGGAGCATATACCATCAGATCCAAGAACAGCTTCGATCCTGCTGTTATTTGAATTTCATATGCTAAGGATGAATTCCCCATCTTTTAATCTGCAGACCTTACACTCTTTTTTATCTGCAAATTCTTTGCAGTTGTAATATTATATTCCATACTCTTTATTTTGCAAAGCCCGATGTACTCATGTATGGTATAATTCGCCTGAATCACTGTATCTTCATACATGTGACACTAATAAATCAATTCTAGTACCAATCACAACTTTGCAATACTCATGGCCTTCAATAAATGAGGCTAGAAAGATTCAATGATTTTTTAAAGATGATTGGAAATTTATACTCGCCACTACTAACAAATATTCATCCCCCAGCAAGCATAAGTAAAACACAATATACATAGGAAGGAACTGCAGATGCTGGTTTAAACCGAAGATAGACACAAAAAGCTGGAGTAACTCAGCGGGAGTAACTCAGAAGGAGAGAATTCCTTTTCTCCAGAGATGCTGCTGCCTGACCCGCTGAGTTACTCCAGTTTTTTGTATCGGTCTTCAGTAAAACACAGTATCTTGCTCGATCCACTGCAGTCTGCGTACCTTCACAGCATGTTACTCTCCCTGGCCCTTAACTCATCTTTGGAACACCTAGACAACAAAGAGATTAATGTTAGACTCCTATTTATCAGCTATAGTTGCGCATTCAACACCATAATCCCACTCCAAACTGCTGGACCGAGATTTCAGCAGCCAACTCTGATATTGGATCTTGGACTTTCTGTCCCACAGACCATAATCAATGAGGATACGCAACAAAACAAACCAGATTAATTCCCGGGATGGTGGGTCGGACATATAATGAAAGAATGGGTCGACTGGGCTTGTATTCACTGGAATTTAGAAGGATGAGAGGTGATTTTATAGAAACATACAACATTTTTAAGAGATTGGACGGGAGAAATGTTCCCAATGTTGGGGGAGTCCAGGACCAAGGGTCTCAGTTTAGGCCATTTAGGACTGAGATGAGGACATTTTTTTTCACCCTGAGAGTTGTGAATCTGTGGAATTCTCTGCCACAGAAGGCAGTGGGGCCAATTCACTGGATATTTTCAAGAGAGAATTAGATTTAGCTCTTAGGGCTAACAGAATCAAGGGATATGGGGAAAAAGCAGGAACGAGGTACTGATTTTGGATGATCAGCCATTATCATATTGAATGGCTCGAAGGGCCGAAGGGCCAAATGGCCTACTCCTGCACCTATTTTCTGTGTTTCTATGGTTCTAAAACATCTCCACAATCATTCTCAACACTGAGGTCCCATAAGGATGAATTATCAGCCCCTACTATACTCCCTATACACTCATGACTGTATGGCTAAATTCTGCTCTTATACCATCTACATGTTTGCTGATGACACCACTGTGGAGGGCCAGATCTCGAACAATGATGGAATACATGCCCCCATCAGCATCAATGGTGACAAAGTTGTAATGGTTAAGAGTTTCAAGTCTCTAAGCCTAAATATTACCAACAATCTGTGCAATATGGACCAACCATATTGAAACTACAGCCAAAGATCACCAATATCATCTTCTGAAATGTCCCGTCCCATTGCCATTGTACATTTTAAAGAACTCCTGTGCCCTTATGAAGCCTCCTGAGTAGCATTGGCAAAATATGGAGACCTCACTCTCTTCCAAGCTGTATCAATTCCTATTTAACAAATGCATTCTTAGCTGCATTTACTCCACCATTTTAGTTAATTTCCCTCTCAGATGCGTAATCTAACCCAAACGCCTCTACTTCCTCGGGAGACAGAGAAAATTTGATATGTCTCCAACGACTCTTACAAACTTCTACAGATGCATCATAGAAAATATACGTGTGGGAAGGAACTGCAGATTCTGGTTTATACCGAAGACAGAGACAAGAAGCTGGAGTAACTCAGCGGGTCAGGCAGCATCTCTGGAGAAAAGGAATAGGTGACGTTTCGGGTTGAGGCCCTTCTTCTGACTCTGTTGCATTGCATCACAACTTAGTTTCAGAACAACTCTGTCCAAGACCACAATAGGTTGCTGAGAATTGCAGATGTGACCCTGTCCATCACACAGATCAGACTCCCCACCATTGAGTCCATCTGCATCAGGAAAGCAGCCAACATAATCAAGGACCATTCCCACCCCCTAATTCCATCTTCTCCTCACTCCCATCACGCAGAAGATACAAAAGTTTGAAAACATGTGCCACCAGATTCAGCAACAGCTTCTTCCCCTCTGTTAAGACCTCTGGTGGGCTTCGGAGTGCTGTGACCGCCAACTTTAACATCCGAGGAGCTGTGGCTGCAGGCGTCCAGCCGCGGGCGGAGCTGGATTTAAAACGCCGCGGAGCCTGGGATTTGAGATCGCCAGAGTCGGAGCTCCAGCCAGCGCGGCCTGAGGACTACGGGTGCCGCGGTCTCCGGGGAGGAAGCGGCCGCTCCAGACATTTCCAAGCCGCTGAGGAGTGTTCACCCGACGCCGGAGTTCCAGCTCTCTGGCAAGAGGGCCTGACAACATCTTCCTGGCTGCGGAGGCCACAATTGGCCCGACTATGGGTGAACAGGGGATGGGACTGGACTTTGCTGCCTTCCCCCACAGTGGGAACCATTGTTGAGGGATGTTTTTATGTTTATTGTTAAATTCTTTAATGTTGTGTCTTATCTTTATTCGTGTGCTGCAATGGCAAGTCAAATTTCACTACACCATTCGGTGTATGTGATAATAAATGTCCTTTGTATGCTTTGTATCCTTTGAACAGTATATTCACAAGTAGAGCCATGATTCTGCCATAAATGCCATGTGTCTTTTCATGCCTTTTTTTGATGATTTCACCAAGATAATGCCTTTTTCACGATCGAGTGCCTAAATCAGCCTTTTTTTTGCCGTTTTCTAAAAGGTTGGGCTATTTTCTCTAATTGTATCGTGATTACAATGACGTTTTCTATGTTAACATGTTAATATTAATGTTATTATTAACATGTTAACATAGTATCTTACAAGAAAATTTCCACCACCGGGGCAAAACCTGGGGCGCCACCGTTGGTCATTCATTCGTTCGTGCTGCTGCCTGCTGGTTCAGCCTTAAGGTAGACAAAAAATGCTGGAGAAACTCAACGGGTGAGGCAGGACCTATGGGGAGAAGGGATAGGTGACGTTTCGAGTCGAGACCCAGAGGCAGAGAGAGTAAGATTAGGCGAGCTGGGAAGGGTCAGACTTCAGCTATGGATGAAGGGGAGGTTCGAGAATGCTGAGACACTAAAGATTAGGGAATGCTGGAGAACTCAAGGGGTGAGGAGAGAGAAATCGAGTTGGAAAATCCTCTGAAAATCAATGTTCGAGACACCTGGTAGCGGCCCTGTCGAGGCTCAATTCAACTGATGTGGGGGGGTAGACTCCACAAGAAAAGAGACAGTGCTTGATTAGGAGATTTACTGGGAAGAGTTGAGGGGGAGGAGGAGGAGAGAGAAGACAAGAGCTATCTAGAGAAATCAATGTTGACACCGCTGGGGTGTAGACTACACAAGCAAAATACCCATGCTTGTCTCCTCACTACATTTACTGCTGGCTCCAGTTGCAAATCTGAGTTTTCGCGTGATCTGTGCAAGGCATTCATTGATGCTGGAATTCCACTGTGGAAATTGGAAAATAAATCTGAGGTTTTTTAGAGAAATACACAAGAGGAACATTTACCAAATGAGTCACCATTATGGAAAAATGATGTTGACAGCAACTTCAGCAATGTTGTGCAGAAAATTAGAGATGAAGTTGCATGCAAAGAAATATGGATCTCAATAGACGAGACAACCGATGCTGTGGGGAGATATGTTGCCAATGTGGTCATTGGTACACTGGAGGCAGATCAATCATCAAAGGAGTATTTGTTGACATCAGAAGTATTGGAGATCAAACAGCTCAACTATTGCTTAGTTGTTTACATTTTCACTTGCTGTACTTTGGCCAGAAGGTCTAAAACACGAGAATGTTCTTCTGTTTGTGACTGATACAGCTCCGTACATGGAAAAAAGCTGCTCGTGCTCTTAAAGTTTTATTCCCCAAAATGTTGCTTTTGACATGCTTAGCTCAAGGACTTCATAGAATTGTCAAGCACATACATAGCTTGCTTCCAAATGTCGATGGTTTCCAATGTCAAGTAAATCTTCCTCAAAGCACCGTCACGTGTGCAGTTGTTCAAGGAAATGGCACCCAAGAATTTGCTACCTCCTCAGACCGTTTTGACTAGGTGGGGTACATGGCTCTCTGCTGTACTCTACTATGCTGCAAATTTTGAAAAGAGAAAAGAAATCGTCAACTATTTTGAAGAAGAAGAACCTGCTGCAGTCAGGATCGTCTGTGAAATCATGCAGAAAATGTCCCTCCACCGCGATCTTGTGTTTATTGTTTCCATTTTTGCAAACTTCGCACAAGCTATCACTTCCCTTAAGAAATGTAGCGAGACATTAGTGAATAACTTGCAGGTTTTCATCAAAGTAACTGACAATATTCGTAAAGTTCCTGACGAGGTAGGTAAAGACATACAAGGAAAATGTGAGAGAGTGATTTTAGCTAACAAAGATCTTGAAGAAACATAGCTAAAGTTCTCAAAGGTAGTTGTAATGCACAAGATGTTGACATGAATATAAAGTCGGTAGCTTGTTTCGGGTATGCACCAGTGGTCTCAACTGAGGTAGAAAGATGTTTTTCACAACTGAAGCATATTCTGTCTGACAGACGGCATAGTTTAACATCAGATAATTTGAAAGAAATGCTAGTAATTATGTGCAACCAGGTAACTTTGGTCATTTAATGTGGTGTAGCTTTATATTATCATTTTAAACCATATTTTGGTGGTGGAAATACATGCCTTTTTATGTTTTTTTTGTCAATAAATGCCTTTTTCATGCCGTTTTTGTAATTTAATTATGCCTTTTTGCCTGCCTGTTTCAGAGTTTTTTAGCGCCTAATCATCCTGGCTCTATTCATAAGATAGGTTAGAGTCCCTATTTTCCAACTTCCTCATTGCAGACATTGGAATTGGTATCTTTCTGCTACAATGCTTAAAAAATTATTATCTGAGCTGCAGTATTTTTCTCTTCATTCTACCCGTTGACTTTGATTGTATTCACGTATAGTATTATCTGCATTGATTGGATACCACACAAACAAAACATCATTGGATCTTTGTAAACATGTCAATAATAAATCTAATCTAAATCTACCATAGTGATTACGCTTAACAAATTAGTTAAAAATGCTCTTGGGTGTGAAAGACAAGTCCTTCCTCCTTTCATTTCATGTTATAAATTGTCTTTTTTTCCAGCAATGGTCAAAGTAAGCATTAAGGCTTTACATTATTGTGACCAACAACAAACTAGGCTGTAGTTTTGGAGTTTTCTGCCAGTATGTTTGGAATGGACTGGCTATTGCTAGACAGATTGTGATGAAGAGATGAAGGTTCAGACACCTGGATTAGGGTGAAAGGGTGGGCTCATGAGTAAAGAGGTTAACTCAAGAATTAAAAGATACATGACAAAAAGAAAACTACACCTGCATGGACCAACTGTATTGAGCCACCAATTCAGATCCCATTCCTTCCCTCCAGAGATGCTGCCTGTCCCGCTGAGTTACTCCAGCATTTTGTGTCTATCACCAATACAGATCACTGGGGCTCTCAACATTTAAACACAAATGAAATGTCAGTAATAATCGGGAATCACTGCCACAATCGTTCAATTAAAACAGCCTTTTGTCAGCACCTCACTGAAGATTACTTCAGAGTTATAGAGAATTGCTGAGCACCACCATTTGTTTGGCTATAGCATGATAAGCATGATTTTATATGCAATTTTAACCATTTGAAGTAAGCACAGCCACAAAGACGTCACACCAAGGTGGGTGGGATGCATGGAAGAAAAGGGGTTGTTAGATGGGTGTTTTTACGCCATCTCAGCTTAGACATTAGAAGAAATGTCGGGGTAAGAAAGAAGGGAATGTGAACAGAAGATTAGAAGTATGATAATTCCATCAGCTGCAATAGTACCATTACTGCCATTGGCTATAACCTCAGTCACAGCTGCACAAATCACAGATGGTATTTTCTCCTCCATGGAAGTGAAGTGAGGCAGCCATGAATATTTCCCGTCAGTTAGTAGATGCTGTCAAAGATTATAAGACTCCACTTCTGTAGGAGAGGCAGCTGTTTTGGTGAGTGTTCCACAGTGTAATTAAGTTTTCAGGCTATCATGATTGAAGAGCTGGCAGTATATGCAAAGGTCTGAACTTTGCAACAATGATCAGTCCATACAGATATTGTATAAACTATAACATTTTTAAGGAATTAATCTTATTAAGAAAGGTTGACGTGTAGTGTGGTATAGTTGAAGGTGTATTCACTGATGTTGATCCTTTGGAGCCCTACATCTGGGGCCTCGGAGATTAGCTCCAATCTCCTTCTGAACTGCCTCCTCCCATTGCCTTTGTAGAACATATGTTAGGGAAATCCTGCACCCGTATGAAGCCTCCTGGGAAACAATGGCAAAATATGCAGACCTCTTTCTGTCCCAAACTGTATAATTTCCTATTTTAACAAATGCATTCTTGGCTGCACTACTCCACCATTATTTAAGCCACAGTGCATTTCCCTTTTAAGATGTCCAATCTAATCTTAAATGGTGCAGGCTAACATCAGCTGCCGCTAACCCCACATAAAACCATATTCTTTAGCTATGGTGTTCTTTAAAGGCCAAGTTGCCATTGACTGGATGCTATCTGTGTCAGTGAGTAGCCAAAAAAAACATCTAGGAATTTCTCCTCAATCAAATGTGCTGTTTTACAGCATCAATACATTGTTCTCTACCTTTAAAATTCTTTCCAATGACTTCAATAGTGTGAATATTGGAGGCAGAGTGTAATATTATGAGATAAATATTGAACACCACTGCTTAAGGATGGACTTGATGGAATGAACCGTGTTTGCTGCTGCAATATGTTGACACCTGCCAGTAAATCATGGATCATGACACCAACACCCTTGTTCCGGTTTATCCAATTTATACTTTGGCCTTTATTAATTATATACAAGAATCACAAAATAGTTATTTCACTGGAAGATGTATTTTATTGTCCACAATTAGTGGAATGAGATAAAGGAGACAGTTTACAAATAAATTACTGAGCAAAACAGAATTACTAAGTGTGTTTAGGAACTGTTGTAAGTCACTATGTTTTCTTGCTAATGAGTAAAGAAGAATTGGTAGAACCTACTTTGCAAAGGTAGATCCCACCTTCAAAGTAAGATACAGTACTGGATCACCCTTGTACAATTTAGATCTTTTCTTCATCAGATTAGTTACTGCAGAGAGCATAATGGAAAACAGATGAGGCCAGGGCTGTGGGAATCATATGGAAGAGGACATTGGTGGTTGGGACAACACTGGCATACCAAGAATATGACTTGGGTATTTTTAGTCCAATCAAAGCACGTTTAACATTGAGTTGTATGCCAGTTGGTCAATCACGCGCTTTGTTTCAAGCTAGCACACAACATAGCTGAGAGTGCCTCGACTGATGCCTGTTTTACTGGAGATTCCGATGAAGGTTCTTTGTTGTTCTGTGGAATACATGTCGTGGCAACTTGCAGCAGGGTAATTGAATTTAGTGAGAAAAGCATTAAGAAGTCTGAAGAATGTGCAGCTAAGTGGATAAAAGTGGAAGAAAGCCTTGAAAGCAAAGTCCCTGCTGAGGTGCTGCAACACAAAGTTGTGAAACTTTGTGAATCAACTCAAACTGAAAGGTAAGATCTAAAGTCTGAATTTATGAAAATTAATCTGTATGGACTTTAATTAATTTAATTGCACCCTTTACAATGCGAAAAAATGAGATTTGGAGGCTGTACATTCACTCACACATTTATTACTTCATTCATTCATACCTTCACTCATGCATTTCTTCATTCATGCATTCACTCAATCATTCACTCATTCACTTATTCATTCATTCATGAAGTTGAGGGCCTAAATTATATGTATCAATAAAAGGTAAATTAAACATTTTCACTAATGCCAGCTTGTTGTAGAGTAAAAAGTCTTAACCATCTAATCTCGGAGCTGCCTGCGATAATTTACCGGGAAAAGGTGCTCCGATCGCGGGGCCTATGTATTTAACATAGTGAAGCCGCGGTCTCAATTAAAAAGCGGCCGATTCGCGAACGAGGAGCCGCGGATCATCTCCGCGGGCGGGGGGGGGGAGCTGTACATAGTGCCATCTGTAGCAGCCATTTCCAGGCCCCAACTACGGGAGAAAAACGGAGGAATGTTCATTGCACTTTATAGGCTGCCATTGGAGTGAGAAATGGTAAGAAATGGCGGATGTTTATGCAGAAATGAATTGGTGTATGTGAACTTGAACAAACTAATTTATCTATGGTGGTAACAGTGTTATTCTCATTAACATTAAGAAGAGGTTGAAATGTTATGAATTGAAGTCCATGCAGACTTAATGACAATGAGATTTTATTATTGTAGCCTTTGCCTGACCCTCCACAGGGGATGGTCTCCCCTGCCATTAATAATATATATATGTGTGTGTGTGTATATATATATATATATATATAGTTTAAATGGACTGCAACATGGAAATAGGCTGCCCATGTTATAATATGGGCATTGGCCACTAGATGGCGCTTACTTTCCCGATCTCATTTTCTAATTAGTTTAATTAATTAATGTGCAACTTTTGGCAATGACGAGTTATGACATCCTTCTCAATTATATTTCATCTAAATCTGTGGAAAAATTCATGTAGTTCTGTTACTTAGATCACAAAAACTGATTTCTAGACACATTTTTGATGCTCGGCCCACAGACCTATTAGGAAGAGGATTGATTTTTTTGGTGGTTTTTCTTTTTCATTGTCTGGGGAAGGGGGAAAATTATGATTGGGAATGAAAAGAAGAAAAGCAGAACTAATGACCAATTAGCCTGACATCAGAGGTAGAGAAATGCTAGAATCTCTCAATTGGTATCAGAGCACTCAGAAAATAAGTCTAGAATTGAGCAGAACCAAAATGGATTTACAAAAGAAAAGCCAGAATATTTTACGGTTGTATCTTGCAGAATAGATCAACATGAACCAGTTGAAGTGGAGTATTTGGATTTTCAGATTACATTTCAGAATGGGACCTTTCAAGCATGAGGTTGTTAAGATTAGAGCAAGCAGTATAGAGATAATATACTGATATGGTTTGAAAAATAGTTAATGAAAAGAAAACAGAGAAATTGATAATTTTTTCAGAATGGGAGGCTGTGTATGCATTACAACATGGCAGATGGCAATGTGGTAAAATGCGAGGACATCCACTTTGCCAAAAATAAAATAAAAAGAGGAGTGCATTTCTAAAATGACTAGTGATTGAAAGTATATTGGTTTTCAAAGAGACACACAGATCACTGAAAGTTTACACATGGTACAACGAACATTAGGAAGGTATTTTGGCCTTCATTGCAAGCAGATTTGAGTAGAAGAATACAGGCAGCTTGCTCCTATTACAGATGGCTCTCGTGAGATACTTCTGGATAATTCTGGTTTTCCAACCGAAGGGATGATTTACTTCCAATACAAAAAGTACAGCAAAAGTTCACCAGATTGGTTGCTGATGTTAGATAGGTGTGGGAGTGAGAACAAGAGTTAAAATGGCATGCAACCAGAAGCTTAAAAAGAGTTGAAAGAGCGCAGTGCTCTGCAAAATGGCTACCTAGTCTATGCTTACTTTCAACAGTGTAGAGGGTGCAACATTGTGAACACTGAATGTAATGGATCAGTTTGGAACAGGTGTGTGAACTTGTACTTCACTTGGAAGGGCGGTTTAGATCCTTGGATGATGGTGAGGGAGGAGTGAAAGTGTTGCATCTTCTACATTTGCGGGGTAAAATGCCAAGGAACAGGTTTGAGTGAGTAAGAAGGGATGAGAGAACAAGGGATTTGCAAAGATTGGAGGAAATGTGTGTGTGGCTCCATCAACCATGGCAGAGGGGAAGCCCTGTTTCTGGATGGAGGATATTTCAGAAGCACTCGAGCAGAAAGCCTCATCATGAGAACATATATGGTGGAGATTCAGAAATGGCGATGTCATTCACACGAGGCAGGGTGTGAGGAGGCATAATCAAAATATGTGGAAGTGGGTGGGATTATAGAAGATGTCAGTTGCAATTCTGTTTCCAAAGAATGGTAAATGTTGTTAGTTGGCCAGCCGCACCAAGTCTGAAGAACAGTCTCGACCCGAAACGTTGCCCATTCTTTCTCTCCAGGGATGCTGCCTGTCCCCGCTGAGTTACTCCAGCTTTTTGTATCTATTTTCGGCATAAACACACCAAGTATACGGCTTGTTATCTTTGTCTATTCTGCATAGAGGTCCAATTTTTTGTCTTTTTTGCCTGATAAACAAGAAGCAGTTTGTATCAATCTAAAACTTTGCAATATCTTTTAGATTTTGATACACATTCTGCAAGTGGATGATAGGTCATTTCTTGGAGAGAAAAAAAGGGCCTTGCTCAGTTTTTAAGAGAAGTACTACAAAGGAAGGTATTGGTTATTACTCGAAAACCATCAAAATGTTTCTGCTCAGAAAATGTTAGTAAATTGGTGTTGAAAATGGTACTGTGGTGTACCCCCTGCCACTAGCGGTCTTTGTACTGCTGAAACATGATGGAGAGTAATTTCCATCCTCTAAGGCTCTTACCATCCAGAACTGTCAAGCTCAAAATAAGAGTAAAATTGATTTGTTGCTTAAAGTCAATTTCTGATACTATCAGTTTGTTTCAAATAAAATGCCTCATGTTATAAAATAGTTGGGGACCGCATCATCACCAGCACATTATATAAAATAATAAAGTAATAATATGGCTAACATTGCCAATGAGAGAAGATCTAACTACTGAAAGTTTACTACTGAAGGGACTAACTCTACTGAACGTTTTTCCTTCCATTATTTATTATGTAAAATAATATGTGTGTTATGATTGTGTTTATAGTTTGTTTGGTTGTTTGGTTGTTTGTCTTTTGCACAAAAGTCCGCGAGCATTGCCACTTTCATTTCACTACACATCTCGTATGTGTATGTGACAAATAAACTTGACTTGACTTGACTTGAGATAACTGCAACTACTTTACATGTTTCAATATTTTCATTCGATCAGTAATTGCTGATATTACTTGTCACAATGGTCGTGAGAAACAGCTCATAATTGGTGCTATGGAGAAGTTCAATTAATATACACACATATAAGATGCTTCTGCCTACTTTTAGTCAGCTGTGCCAGACATAAACCATCAAAAAATCTACATGATGTATTTTTATTAAATCTTCCATCATTAAACAAAACATCTCCTTTGGGTTCTTAGACATTGAAATTAAAATAATGATTTCCACTAACGCAATCACAGACCTTCTTCCAAAATATATTTGATCTAACCTGATCATTTGCAAATTACTCGTCCATTTAACTGTATTTCGTGTTTTTCAAAAGCTAAGATAAGAATTATAGTTACTTTACAGTGAATTTAGAAAATATTCAGACTCCTTCACTTTTTCCACATTTTGTTATGTTACATAAGTGGATTCATTTTTTTTTAATCATCAATCTACAAACAATACCCCAGAATGAAGAAGCGAAAACAGGTGTTAAGAAATTTTTGCAAAGTAATTAAAAATAAATAATTGAAATATTACATTCACGTAAATATTCAGATGACACTCAAAATTGAGCTTAGGTTCATCCTGTTTCTATTCATTATCCTAGAGATGTTTCCACAACTTGATTGGAGTCCATCAGTGGTAAATTAAATTGATTGGACATGATTTGGAAAGGCACACACCTGTCCATGTAAGGTCCCACAGTTGACAGTGCATGTCAGAGCAAAAACCAAGCCATGAAGACAGAGGAATTGTCTGTAGATCTCCGAGATAGGATTGTGTCGAGACACAGATCTGGGGAAGGGTATAAAACAATTCCTGCAGCATTGCAGGTCCCGAAGAGCACAGTGGCCTCCATTCTTAAATGGAAGAACTTTGGAACCACCGGGACTCTTCATAGAGCTGGCTGCCAGGCCAAACTGAGCTATTGGGGGAGAAGGGCCTTGGTCAGGGAGGTGACCAAGAACCTGATGGTCACTCTGACAGAGCTCCAGAGTTCCTCTGTGGAGATGGGAGAACCTTCCAGAAGGAAAACTATATCTGCAGCACTCTAGCAATCAGGCCTTTATGGTAGAGTGGAATAGACGGAAGCCACTCCTCAGTAAAAGGCACACATTAGCCTACTTGGAGTTTGCCAAAAGGCACCTATAGGACTCTCAGAACATGAGAAACAAGATTCGCTGATGAAACCAAGATTGAACTCTTTGGCCTGAATGCCAAGCGTTATGTCTGGAGGAAACCAGGCATTGCTCATCACCCTGCCAATACCATACCTACAGTGAAGCATGGTGGTGGCAGCATCATGCTGTGGGGATGTTTTTCAGCGGCAGGAACTGGGAGACAGTCAGGATCGATGGAAAGATGAGCAGAGCAAAGTACAGAGAGATCCTTGATGAAAACCTGCTCCAGAGTGTTATGGACCTCAGATTGGGGGGAGGTTCACCTTCCAACAGGACAACGACCCTAAGCACACACCCAAGACAACGCAGGAGTGGCTTCATGACAAGTCTGTCAATGTCCTTGAGTGGCCCAGCCAGATCCCGGACTTGAACCCGATCGAGCATCTCTGGAGGGACCTGAAAATAGCTGTGCTTTGACGCTCCACATCCACCAGACAAAGCTTGAGAGGATCTGCAGAGAAGAATGGGAAAAATTACCCAAATATAGGTGTGCCAAGTTTGTAGCGTCATATCCAAAAAGACTTGAGGCTGTAATCGCTGCCAAAGGTACCTCAACAAAGTATTGAGTAAAGGATCAGAATACTTATGTAAATGAGATATTTCAGTTTTTTTTTTATTATTTTGCAAAAATTTATAAGCACCTGTTTTCGCTTTTTTATTATGGGGTATTGTGTGTAGATTGATGATAAAAAAAAACCATTTCATCCATTTTAGAATAAGGCTGTAGCGTAACAAAACGTGGCAAAAGTGAAGGGGGCTGAACACTTTCTGAATGCACTGTTCCTCTCTGAATGAATTGGCAATTGGATGAATGATAGCAATAAGTTAATAATTCATATAAACATAAATAATTTCTTAAGTGACTATTATATTTTATTCTGGTTGCCTATTTTTCTGATTGCCATTATATCTTTTTTATTGGAAGATCAGTTGGAGAATTGTGACGTCAGTCTTGAATAATTACTGGATGTATTGAAAATAGTATTCACAAACAGGACTGCCCGAGCAGACCCATTGTTTCTGCCTGCCCCCGTCCCACAGAACGCATCTCCAAATATCTGAATCCATCCTATCCCACCCCTTGTCTAGTCCCTTCCGTCCCACATCCGAGACACCGCACACACCCTCCAACTACTCAGTAACTTTCTGTTTCTGGGTGCTCATTGCCTCATCTTTACCATGTACATCCAGACCCTTTACACCTTCATTTCCCTACCAGGAAGGTTTCAAGGCTGCCCAGTTCTTCCTTGAATAGAGACCTAATTAAGTTCCCTCTACTAACACTGTCCTCCACCTTGCGGAACTTGTCCTCGCCTTCATCAACTTTGTTGACTTCTCTCTTTCACCAAGTGAAAGGTGTAACAATGGGCACTCATTTGGGCCCCAGCTATGCCTTCCTTTTCGTTAATTACGTTGAACAGTTCTCGTTCCAAACAAACACTGGCATCATTCCCCAACTCTTTCCCTGCTACATCGACGACGACATCGGTGCTGCCTCCTGCACCCTTGCAGATTTTGTTGATTTCATTAACTTGAACACTAACTTCCACCCTGCCCCCAAATTTACTTGGACTATCTCTCCCCTTTCTTGATCTCTCAGCTTCCATAACAGGGGACAGACAGACTGTCGACTTATTTCTCAGTTATCTGGACTATGCTTCCTCCCAACCTGCCTTCTGCAAAGACGCTATTCCCTATTCTCAATTTCTCCATCTCCATGGCATCTGTTCCCAAGATGAGGCTTTCCGTTCTAGGGATTTGAAATGTCTTTAGCGTCATACAGCATGGAAACAGTCTGCCCATCTTGCCCACGCCGGCCAACATTTCCCACAGCTACTTTAGTCTCACCAGCCTGTGTTTGGCCCATATCCCTCTAAACCTGTTCTATCCATGGACTTGTCGAACTGTTTCCAAAACATTGGGATAGTCCCTGCCTCAACTACCTCCTCTGGCAGCTTATTCCATACATCAACCATCCTTAGTGTGAAAAAGTTACCCCTCAGATTCCTATTAAATCTTTTCCCCTTCACCTTAAACCTATGTTCCCTGGTCCTCAATTCTGGGCATGAGTCTCTGTGCATCTACCCGGTCTATTCCTCTCATGATTTTATACATCTCTATAAGATCACCCCTCATCCTCCTGCGCTCCAAGGAATAGAGTCCCAGCCGACTCAACCTCTCCCTATAGCTCAGCCCCTCTAGTCCTGGCAGCATCCTCGTAAATCATTTCTGTACCCTTTCCAGCTCGACAACATCTTTCCTACAACATGGTGCCCAGAACTGAACACAATACTCTAAGTGCGTCATCACCAACATCTTAAACAACTGCAACATGACCTCCCAAATTCTATACTCAATACTCTGACTGATGAAGGCCAATGTGACAAAAGCCTTTTTGTTCACCATATCCACCTGTGAATCCACCTTTAAGAAACCATGCACCTGCTCTCCTAGATCCCTCTGCTCTATAACACTCCCCAGAGCTCTACCATTCACGGTGTATGTTCTGCCCATGTTAAACTTTCCAAAATGTACACCCCACATTTTTCTATATTGAATTCCATCAACCATTCCTCAGCCCACCTGGCCAATTGATCAAGATCCTGCTGCAATTTTTCACAACCATCTTCAATATCTGCAAAACCACCCACTTTTATATCATCAGCAAACTTGCTAATCATGCCATGTATGTTCTCGTCCAAATCATTGATATTGGTGACAAACGGTAACGGGCCCAGCACCAAACCCTGAGGCACACCACTAGTCACAGGCCTCCAGTCCGAGAAGCACCCTTCCACTTTCACCCTCTGCTTCCTTCCATGAAGCCAATTTCCTATCCATTCAGCTATCTCTCCTTGGATCCCATGCAATCTAACCTTCCAGAGCAGCCAACCATGTGGAACCTTGTTGAATGCTTTGCTGAAGTGCATGTATACATCTACATGTCCTGAAGAAGGGTCTCAACCCGAAACGTCACCCATTCCTTCCCTTCAGTGATGCTGCCTGTCCCACAGAGTTACTCCACCATTTTGTGCCTACCTTCTGTACATCTACAGCTCTGTCCTCATTGACCTTTTTGATCACGTTTCCAAAAAAAACGTGTTCTTTAATAAACATTGTTTCCCTCCTGCGGGGCTGGGGTGGGGGAAGAAAGTTGGAAGAGAGGAGGGGCAGTTCAAAGCGTGGCAGGTAAAAGGTGAACACAGGCAAAGGGAATTTGGTAGGTAGAAGGTTGGATGAAGAAAAAGTGTGAGACAAAGGATTGATGAGTTGTGAATTGTAAAGACAGAGAAAGGAATGTAGGTGGATGGGGAGGGGGAGAAGTAGTGCCAGTCCAGGGGGGTGTGTAGGAAAGGGGGATGTAGCAGGGGTGTGGGGGGGGGGGGGGGGGGGTAGAGGTTACCAATATTTTGTAGTATTGAATGAGTTGTAAGTTACCCAAATGGAATATGAGGTGCTGTTCTTCCAGCTTGAGTGTGGCCTTACTCTGGCAAAGGTGGATGCCCAGGCCAGAAAGGTCAGTATGGGAATGGGAAGGGGAGATAAAAGGGCGAGAAACGTGAGCTCCAATAAGCCCTGATGCAAATGTTCAGTGCCATGGTCTCCGAGTCTACACTTGCTCTCACCAATGTACAGGAGGACATGTTGGGATGCTGTAGATGAGGTCAGAGGAGGTGCACATGAACCTCTGTCTCACCTAGAAGGCTGCTAGTGGTCCTGATTGTAGGTGAGGGAGGAGACATTGAGACAGGTGTTACCTCTCTTACTCAAGCGAAAGTACATGGGAAGTAGGTGGTTTGGGTGGGAAGGGATGAGTGAACCGAGTGGTTAGGGAGGAAGCGGTCTCTGCGGAAGATAGAGAGCGGTGAAGACTGTTCCCTCCGACACTGCTTGGTTCACTCATCCCATCCCATCCAAACCATTCACTCCCCACGTACTTTCCCCAGGAGATGTAACATCTGTCCCTATACCTCCCCCCTTGCCTCAATCCAGGGACCCTAGCAGTCCTTTCAGGTAAGACAGAGGTTCACAAGCACCATTTCATACCTCATCTACTGCTTTTGGTGTTTCTGATGTGGCCCCCTTTACATCAGCAAGACCAAGTGTATGCACGGCAACCATTTTGCCGAACACTTCTGTCAGTCTGCCATGGCCTACTGGATCCTTCTGGATCTCCAAAGGGCCTGTCCCACTGTACGAGGTAATTCAAGAGTTCTCCCGAGTTCTCCCCTGATTCAAGCTCGTGTAATGTACGTAGCGGGTACGTAGGAGCTCATGTAATGTACGTAGCGGCTCGTACAAGTAACGGAAGGTACTCGGGAAATCCGGTAAACTCGTGACGTTTTTTCAACACTGTGAAAAATGTCCCCGAGTAAAAAAATACTTGTGATGAAAAAAATTGTTACTTTTTATTCGTATGAGCCCCTACGTCTCCGCTACGTACATTACACGAGCTCGAATCAGGGGAGAACTCGGGAGAACTCTTGAATTACCTCATACATTGGGACAGGCCCTTTAGTTGCTAACCATTTAACTCTCCTTCCCATTGTCATGCTGACCTTTCTGTACTGGGCCTCCTCCATTGCCAGAGTGAGGCCACACACAAACTGCAGGAACAGTATCTCATGTTATGCTTGGATGGCTTACAACCCAATGATATGAATATTGAATACTTCAATTTTAGGTGACCTCTAAAAGCCTCACCCCCACACCCCCTTTCTTTCACCTTCTCCCTCCTCATTGCCCCACCAAGACTAGCTCCTATTTCTCCCCTCTCTACTCCCCCTCCACCTACAGTCCTTCCTCTGGCCTCACAATTTTCAACTGGACAATCCTTTTGCCTTGCAGCTTTTTTTTCACCTCTGGCCTTTGTCCAACCATCGTCTGTCCTATTAAAAAAAAACATCACCTGTGTTCATCTATAACCCGCCATGCTTTGTCCCGCCTCTCTTCTCTCCCAGCTTTCTTTCCCTCCCCTACAATTACTACACCTCAAAAGCTGCCTACCCCCCACACTGGATCCCTATCAGTTTGCCTACCGCAAGAACAGGAGTACGGAGGATGCCATCTCAACGGCACTTCACTCCGCCCTCTCCCACCTCGACAACAGAGACACTTACGTAAGAATGCTGTTCATCGATTACAGCTCAGCATTCAACACCATTATACCATCAAAACTGATCACCAAACTCGGTAACCTGGGCATCGACCCCTCCATCTGCAACTGGATACTGGACTTTCTAATCAACAGACCCCAGTCTGTGAGGTTAGACAAGCACACCTCTTCAACCCTCACCCTGAACACCGGCGTTCCACAGGGCTGTGTGCTGAGCCCCCTCCTCTACTCCCTCTTCACCTATGACTGCACACCTGTACATGGTACTAACACCATCATCAAGTATGCAGATGATACAACGGTGATTGGCCTCATCAGCAACAACGATGAGCTGGCCTACAGGGAGGAGGTCCAGCACTTAGCAGCATGGTGCGCTGACAACAACCTGGCCCTTAACTCCAAGACCAAGGAGCTCATTGTAGACTTCAGGAAGTCCAGAGGCGGCACGCACACCCCCATCCACATCAACGGGACGGAGGTGGAACGTGTTTCTAGCTTCAGGTTCCTGGGAGTCAACATCTCCGATGACCTCTCTTGGACCCACAATACCTCTACTCTGATCAAGAAGGCTCATCAGCGTCTCTTCTTCCTGAGGAGACTGAAGAAGGTCCATCTGTCTCCTCAGATCCTGGTGAACTTCTACCGCTGCACCATCGAGAGCATCCTTACCAACTGCATCACAGTATGGTATGGCAACTGCTCTGTCTCCGACCGGAAGGCATTGCAGAGGGTGGTGAAAATTGCCCAACGCATCACCGGTTCCTCGCTCCCCTCCATTGAGTCTGTCCAAAGCAAGCGCTGTCTGCGGAGGGCGCTCAGCATCGCCAAGGACTGCTCTCACCCCAACCATGGACTGTTTACCCTCCTACCATCCGGGAGGCGCTACAGGTCTCTCCGTTGCCGAACCAGCAGGTCGAGGAACAGCTTCTTTCCGGCGGCTGTCACTCTACTCAACAACGTACCTCGGTGACTGCCAATCACCCCCCCCCCCGGACACTTATTATTATTTATTCAAATCGTTGCTATGTCGCTCTTCCAGGGAGATGCTAAATGCATTTCGTTGTCTCTGTACTGTACACTGACAATGACAATTAAAATTGAATCTGAATCTGAATCTGAATTAGTCTGAAGAAGGGTCCTGACCCAAAACATCACCAATCCACATTTTCCAGGGATGCCGCCTGACCCGCTGTATTAATCCAGAACTTTGTATTTTTACCTGAAAGTTCAACCATCTCATAACCAGAAAGATTAGCAACAACATAAACAATAAAAAAATACTTTTCTCCTCTAGCATTATTGCCCAGGCAAGAGAGTAACCACCTAATACATCAACTTCAAATTTTCCCATAACCAATGTAACAAAGTCTCATTCCACCACACCATCAGCGTTTGTCCAAACTTCTGTGTACTCTTTGCTTTCCTGACTCACTTCCTTTTGTCTCTCATGCCACCATTACAGAAGATAGAACAGTACAGCACTGGAACAGACCCTTCGGCCCCTTATTTGTGCCGGGCATGATGCTAAATTAAACTAATCCCTTCTGCCTGCACATGATCCATATCCCTCCATCAACATAATCATAAGATTATAAGATCATAAGTGATAGGAGTAGAATTAGGCCATTCGGCCCATCAAGTCTACACTGCCATTCAATCGAATCAAAATAGGACGTACATGGTAAATGGTAGGGAATTGAAGAATGCAGGTGAACAGAGGGATCTGGGAATAACTGTGCACAGTTCCCTGAAAGTGGAATCTCATGTAGATAGGGTGGTAAAAAAAGCTTTTGGTGTGCTGGCCTTTATAAATCAGAGCATTGAGTATAGAAGTTCGGATGTAATGTTAAAATTGTACAAGGCGTTGGTGAGGCCAATTCTGGAGTATGGTGTACAATTTTGGTCGCCTAATTATAGGAAGGATGTCAACAAAATAGAGAGAGCACAGAGGAGATTTACTAGAATGTTGCCTGGGCTTCAGCAACTAAGTTACAGAGAAAGGTTGAACAAGTTAGGGCTTTATTCTTTGGAGCGCAGAAGGTTAAGGTGGGACTTGATAGAGGTTTTTAAAATGATGAGAGGGATAGACAGAGTTGACGTGGATAAGCTTTTCCCACTGAGTAGGGAAGATTCAAACAAGGGGACATGACTTGACAATTAAGGGACAAAGGTTTAGGGGTAAAATGAGGGGGAACTTCTCTACTCAGAGAGTGGTGGCTGTGTGGAATGAGCTTCCAGTGATGGTGGTGGAGGCAGGTTCGTTTTTATCATTTAAAAATAAATTGGATAGTTATATGGACGGGAAAGGAATGGAGGGTTATGGTCTGAGCACAGGTATATGGGACTAGGGGAACGGACTAGTCGGACTAGCTCGGCACAGACTAGAAGGGTCGAGATGGCCTGTTTCCATGCTGTAATTGTTATATGGTTATAATGACGGCTGATCTACCTCTCCCTCCTAACCCCATTCTCCTGCCTTCTCCCTATAACCTCTTACACTCATACTAATCAGGAATCTATCTATCTCTGCCTTAAATATATTCACTGACTTGGCCTCCACAGCCTTCTGTGGCGAAGAATTCCACAGATTCACCACCCTCTGACTAAAGACATTCCTCCTCTTCTCCTTCCTAAAAGAACGTCCTTTAATTCTGAGTCTATGACCTCTAGCCCTAGACTCTCCCACTACTGGAGATCCTCTCCACATCCACTCGATCCAAGCCTTTTACTATCCTGTACTTTTCAATGAGGTCCCCCCTCATTCTTCTAAACACCTGCGAATATAGGTCCAGTGCCTTCAAACGCTCATCATAGGTTAACCTACTAATTCCTGGGATCATCTTGTAAACCTCCTCTGGACCCTCTCCAGCCAGCATATCCTTCCTCAGATATGATGCCCATAATTGCTTACAATACTCCAAATGCGGCCCGACCAGCACCTCAGCTTTACATCCCTGTTTTTGTATATAAACCTTCTAGAAATAAATGCAAGCATTGAGTTTGCTTTCTTTACTACTGATTCGACTTGTGGATTAACTTTTTGGGAAGTCCCTTTGCACCTCGGATTTCTGGATTCTCTCCCCATTTAGAAAATAATCTACGTCTTTATTCCTACTACCAAAATGCATGACTCCACACTTTGCTACATTATATTCCATCTGCCACTTCTCTGCCCATCTCCCAACCTATCCAAGTCCTCCTGCTTTCTCTACGCTACCTGCCCCTCCATCTATTTTCATATCATCTGCCAACTTCGCCATAAAGCCTTCAATCCCTTTATCCAAATCATTAATATACAACGTGAAGAGCAGCGGCCCCAGCACTTAGTGCTGAGGAACTCTGCTAATCACTGGCGGCTAACTAGAAAAAGCCCCCTTTACTGCCAGTCATTGCCTTCTGCCATCCAGCCAACCTGATATCCATGCTAATATCTGCCCTTTGATACCATAGGCTCTCATCTTCCTTAGCAGCCTGCCATGTGGCATCTTATCAAAGGCTTTCTGAAAATCTAGGTATACAACATCTACTGACTCTTCTTTGTCTGTCCTGCTATTTACTTCTTCAAAGAATTCCAGCAAATTTGTCAGGCAAGACCTCCCATTCACAAAACCATGCTGACTTTGGCCTATTTTATTGTGAATGAGTTTACTCCATAACCTCATCCTTTATAATTTATAATGGACTCTAAAATCTTACCAACCACCGAAGTCAGACTAACTGGGCTATAGTTCCCATTATTCGGCTTTGTTCCCTTCTTATGCATCAGGGTATTATTCCAATCATCTGGAACTACTCCTGACTATAGTAATTCTTGAAAAATCACTGTCAAAGCTTCCACCAATGCCTAATCATGTGTCAACCTAAAATCCTTTTAAACGCAACTATCATATCTGCTTTCACTACCTCCCATGGAACCTACCATACTGTGTTTTAAAAAAACTTGCCTTCCTCACACCTATTTTAACTCTTGCCCAGTTTCCACAGCAACTTGAAAGGCACTTTGGGATGCTTTATTTGAAGGATCTCAGCAGCTATTTTTCACAACTAATTTTTACTCTACTCACATGAAAACATGGACATATTGTTGGGATTTGATTCTAGAAACCTCTGATTGCATTAACATGTTGACTGTATTGGTGAACATATTGTTTGTGGGCCGAATGTGAGACTTGAAAATAAGTGTTGATAAACTGTTCTGGTGACAATGGCATAAAAACAGAGAAACCTATCCTCACTCAAAATTCCTACAGAAGTATTTCTTACTTAGCAAATGGAAATTGAACCCAATTTCAATTTCCCTTTGTTTGCCATAGGTGTACCAATGCCTGTTAGCAATCAAAATTGGGATAATCTTCTCTATATGGTGGTGATTAATAACAAGTTTTATATCTACAAATCTACAATTTGAGAGGGAGGAGGGTAAATCGGAGGTGTCAGTGTTACAGTTGAACAAAGGGGACTATGGAGCCACGAGGGAGGAGCTGGCCAAAGTTGACTGGAAAGACAGTCATGACCTAGCATGGATGACAGTGGAACAACAATGGCAGGTATTTCTGGGAATAATACAGAAGTGCAGGATCAGTTCATTCCAAAGAGGAAGAAAGATTCCAAGGGGGGTAAGGGGCGACCGTGGCTGACAAGGGATGTCAGGGACAGTATAAAACTAAAAGAGAAGTACAACATAGCAAAGGTGAGCAAGAAGCAAGAGGATTGGGTAATGTTTAAAGAGGAACAGAAGATAACTAAAAAGGCAATAAGGGGAGAAAAGATGAGATACGAAGGTAAGCTAGCCAAGAATATAAAGGAGGATAGTAAAAGCTTCTATAGGTATGTGAAGAGAAAAAAATAGTTAAGAACAAAGTTGGTCCCTTGAAGATTGAAAAAGGTGAATTTATAATGGGGAACAAGGAAATGGCAGATGAGTTCAACAGGTACTTTGTTTGTGTCCTCCTTAGTGAAGGATACAATCTTCCTGATATAGTAGTGGCCAAAGGATCTGGGGTGGCGGAGGAACTGAAGGAAATCCACGATAGGCAGGAAATGGTGTTGGGCAGACTGATGGGACTAAAGGCTGATAAATTCCCAGGCCTGATGGTTTGCATCCCAGGGTACTTAAAAGAAGTGGCTCTAGAAATCGTGGATGCATTGTTGTTCATTTTCCAATGTTCTATAGATTCAGGATCAGTTCCTGTGGATTGGATGGTAGCTAATGTTATTCCACTTTTTAAGAAAGGCGGGAGAGAGAAAACAGGAATGTATAGACCAGTTAGCCTGGCATCGGTGGTGGGGAAGATGCTGGAGTCAATTATAAAAGATGAAATAGCCGCACATTTAGATAGCAGTAACAGGATCGGTCCAAGTCAGCATGGATTTATGAAGGGGAAATCATGCTTGACTAATCTTCTGGAATTTTTTGAAGATGTAACTAGGAAAATGGACAAGGGAGAGCCAGAGGATGTAGTGTATCTGGATTTTCAGAAAGCATTTGATAAGGTCCCACAGAGGATATTAGTGGGAATAATTAGGGCACATGGTATTGGGGGTAGAGTGCTGACATGGATAGAAAATTGGTTGGTAGACAGGAAACAAAGAGTAGGGATTAACGGGTCCCTTTCAGAATGGTAGGCAGTGACTGGTGGGGTACCGCAAGGCTCGGTGCTGGGACCGCAGCTATTTACAATATACATCAATGATTTAGATGAAGGGATTCAAAGCTACATTAGCAAATTTGCAGATGACACAAGGCTGGGTGGCAGTGTGAACTGTGAGGACGATGCTATGAGAATGCAGGGTGTGTAAATACCATTTCTTGTTTAATATATAACCTTAAAACAATTTGATTAATAAAGTATTGTGTTTGGTTTGGTTGGGCTTATTAACAAAATAAATTCACAGATGAATACATTCCTGCTAAAGGAATAAAGTTAGAGAAAACCACAAGCTTCAAATAATTGTACAAATTAAAACATAGAAAAATATGTGCTGATATTCTCCCAAATTTCAAAATAAATCTGTCAACAACTCTTCTTAAAGGTGTCAATTATCTTCATAAATCACTGGACCAAAACAGTGACCAAAAAGACAGCTGCTTGTTTATTATTTTAGTCTTGGTTACACTGACACCTATTGAGCAATAACTGAACCACAATTTCTAATTGGACATTTTAACACACAGTATCAGCATAGATCAACAACAACCTTGACCACACAGAAGCATGAAAGTAGAATCTGCACATTTGCCATCTCTACCAACTTCGTATTACTATCGAGTACCTTGAACTCTAGATACTGAACGGAGATGCTAACTTGTGTAGCAAGGAACTGCAGATGCTGGTTTAAACCAAAGATAGAAACAAAAAGCCGGAGGAACTCAGTGGGTCTGATAGCATCTTGTATTAGATATGTGCCTGTATAGGGCCTATCCCACGTTCCCGAGTTATTCGCGAATTCTCCTGTGTTATTCACGAATTCTCCCGAGTTTTCAAACTCGCAGAATGTTCGTAACAAGTCCGTAGGAGGCTGTAGGATTCCGTGGATATATCGTAGCAGCTCTTTATGCCCGACACTAATTAATGCAAATATTAGGGGAACTCTAATAAAGGCAAATGGGATTAGTGAAAGAAAGTGGAACTGAGATCAAAGATCAGCCGTGATCATCATGAATGCTAGAGTAAGCTCAGGCAGCAACTCCTACTTCTATTTTTTCATGTTCTTATGTGACTCATGATTACTCTCATCTGCCAACACAGTGCTATTTTGCAATATCGACCCAACTCTGCAGTCTTTCATCTCTCTTACATTGCATGGATCTTTTTTTTTGAACAAGGTCTGTGAAGCATAATAAAAATATTTTATACAGTACTTCAATATAAGACAATGATCTGATGTTTTGGGTTGATAAAATTGACAGAACTTCATTTTGTTTCTACCCACGTATTGAAAATCATGCAGAAAACCTTTGAAATAAACTCCAAAAAATTCTGGTGAAACATGGAACTGGCAGCAAATTAAATTTTCTCTTTTCCACACTTTTGCTTTTTTACGATGAAGTGCTAAAGGTCAGAGGATGGAATTCTAACACTTGATTCATCAGCAGATTATGAGGTTGGATTCATGGCTGTAACATGGTTTTGACTTCTAGCAGTTAACTTGATTGGTGCCTGGAAGGCCAGAGGTCCAACAATCCAAGCCACTGTGTCAACTTATCAAATGCTGGCGTTATTCAGAAGCAGTTTTAATATGAATAGTTCTGAGGTTCCAGCTCAATTATATATATATTTTAAAGATTATTTTGCAGTCAAAATTAAGAAAATATCTATGTGAAACATCATGCACATGAGAGTTTATTTTACACGTAGACACAATTCACAGACTTTAGCTAAGAACAGGAAGGAATATAAATGAACAATGGATTACTTAGTCAGCAACAACATGGAAAATGTCTACAAATTCTATCCCTGCAACTGACACTGCCAATGTAAGAATCCATTTCCACAATGAAGAAGGTGCCTTTGCTGTGCAGCAGTGAATATACACCATATATTAAATATCTAAAATTTCCTGTCATCATAATTAAAAAATCATGGATATTTGGGGTGCAGAGTGCCCATCTACATTTAGAGTCTTTAGACTTTAGAGATACAGTGTGAAAACAGGCCCTTTGGCCCACCAAGTCCGCGCCAACTGGCAATCACCCCATACATGAGCGCTATCCTACACACCAGGGACAATTTACAATTTTTACAGAAGGCAATTAACATACAAACCTGTACGTCTTTGGAGTGTGTGAGGAAACCGGAGCACCCGTAGTAAACTCACACAGTCACAAGGAGAAGGTACAAACTCCATACAGACAGCACCCGTAGCCAGGGTCAAGCCTGGCTCTCTGCTACTGTAAGGCAGCAAATCTACCACTGCACCACTGTTCTGCCCTTACCATTCTACTCACTTGTATAGGCTTCTTTGTTACTTGTATTTTTTTGCCACCACTTACCCAGAACGATCTCCTGTTACCCAAGAGATTCAAATTCTGTACAATTTCCTGCTGGTGGTAGTGATATGTCATAGAGTCACTAAAAATACAGGCCAGAGCCCTTTGCCCAGCTTGGTGATTTAAGCAATTGGTCTGTGGCCTATTATGGGTTGAGTTGGCAATTCAAGAGCCCATTTCGATACTTTTAAATATTTTGCTTTGCTCCAGTCCAACAACATGGGTAAAACAGTTCTTGTTTTGTCTACGCTGGTAAAATCATTCTCAGCTAGCAACGCAGTGGGTGGCCTTCTCTTTGACAATTGAAGTATGTACATGTACATTCCTGCCAAGTCAAATAAAAAATACCTACAGGGAACACATCTTGTTGAATTACATAAATATGAGAGATAAACCACAAAAACAATTCCCTTAACCACATATAACCAATCCATAAAAATTAAGTGACAACCCTGAAAGTGACTAATCCTTCAAAAAATTATTTCTTTGCACATAAAAATATAATAAGCTAATTTTCTAATATCAACATAAATCATTTTTAAGTTGAGCTGGAAACAAGTTTGTGAAGCGCTGTCTAAATTTGTCTTCTAAGTCTTTAAATCAAAGAGGGTTTCTTGTTGTTAAATGCCTCCACTGTACCAAAGATGTAGATCGTCACAAAATGCTGGAGTAGGTCAATCAGCATCTATGGAAAAAATAAATAGGTGATGTTTCAGGTCATGACCCTTCTTCAGCCTTTGTCGACCCAAAACTTTACCTATTCCCTTTCTTTAGACCCCTGACCCTCTGAGTTACTCTGCCATTTATGTCTAGCTTTGGTGTAAACCAGCATATGTGGTTCCTTCCTACACACAGATGTAGATATTTACCTAAACTCCACAAGCAGTCAACTGCCATTAAGGCATTAATATTTCCATGCCATTTAAAAAGAACAAACCATTTCAATGTCTCCAGCCCTCCATTCTACCTCCAGCTCTCTGTTTCTCTCGTGCTGCTTCTGTCCTGTCGCTGCCATAATTCCTCTGCTGACATTTCTGCTGAACTCATCACCATCTCTGCCTCACCTTCTACTGCAATCACCCATTGACATCTCTACTCCCCCACTACCACAATCTCTAACCCCTACAGCCACTCCTGCTGCATACATTGCCACAATTATCCCAGCAGCGTCATCTTTATTTCCTTTACATTTCTTTATGACATACAAGTTGGCCATTCAAACCATCAATGCTCGCTTAGGGTGGCACATTGGTGTAGTGTCTTACAGCACTACAGGTGCTTGTCTGTACGAAGTTTGTACGTTCTCCCCGTGACCTGCAAGGGTCTCTGAGATCTTCAGTTTCCTCCCACATTACAAAGACGTACAGGTTTGTGGGTTAATTAGCTTGGTATAAATGTAAAATTGTCCCAATTATGTGTAGGATAGTGTTATTGTGCGGGGATTGCTGGTCGGTGCGGACTCAGTGGGCCAGAGTATCTGCATGTTTCCGTGCTGTATCTCTAAACTAAACTAAATTTCACCTTGATTTTCCCAGGAAAGATATACCTCTTTTTGGGTGTAAGAAATATTTTAAAAAACAGCGATATGATCGGTTTGAGATTTCTAAGCTTTCAAAACAAATTAAAAAGCTTTGAAATATCCCTGGACAAAGGATCTTCCATACACTATTGCGTTGCTGTGGTTACAGTTACGACAAAAAACAAGCCTTTCCAATCCAACAAGATACTAATTAATATCCAAATATTGAATATTTATAGCCAATAAAAATTGCTGAAAATTTAATCAATTATCATGCTTCTTTATTCCATTTCAAAATCTAAACTATCTTACACACAATCAACACATGTCAGAATTATATTCTGTACACATAACACCCATACAAAATACACATAAAACCTTGTTTCAAAACGCACACAAAACCACCCCCATTACAAGAAGGAATGGAGGCTTTGAAGAGGGTACAGAAGAGGTTTACCAGAATGTTGCTTGGATAAGAAGGCATTAGCTCTGAGGAGAGGTTGAACAATCTTGGATTGTATTCCCTAGAGTTTTGGAGGTTGAGGGGAGGTCTGATCGAGGTACAAAACATTAATAGATTAAAAATAATGTAGACAGTCAGAACTTTTATTTCCAGTGTGGAAATGTCAAAGTGTAGAAGGCATAACTTTTAGTTTTCAGGGGGAATGTTTAAATGAAACGTGCAAGGCAAATTTTATTTTTACACAGAAAGTGATGGGTCGCAGGAACACAGTGCCAGGGGCAGTAATGGGTGCAGATAAGATAATGTTGTTTAAGCCACTTTTAGATAGGTACAGGAATATGCAGGGAATGGAGGAATATGGATCACATGCAAGCAGATTAGACTATTTTAAATTGGCATAATATTCGGCACAGACATTGTGGACCAAAGGACCTGTTCCTGCATTGTACTCTAATACATTCTCTGATTCAGTTCAGGTTTAAATTATATTGGTTACACCATGCCCATGCTTTCCGATGTAGTATGTGATTATGCACGTGCTTTCCTATCTTCTTTTATGGGGATTTGCATTTTGTTAACATTCAATCTGGAGATTTAGAGTTTCATGTTGATGTACCAATGCTATTTTAGTTCTAAGCCAATTATATTGCAACCGCTGCCTCAGCAACGCTTGGTTTCTTTATGAGCTAGGAATTGAACCTAGGCTCTTCAGTATCCAAGGAGTGATAATGCATCAGATGGACATCATTCAGCTGAATTTAATCACAACAAAGGCAGAAAGAGTAATATAAAGATAAATCAAGAACATTAAAAAGAAAGATACAAGAGACTGCAGATACTGGAATCTTGAGCAAACAAAACTGCTGGGGGAACTTGGTTTGAAAGCATCTGTGGAGGGAAAGGGACAGATGATGTTTCAGGTTGGGATCCTTCTTCAAACTGATCCTGTCTGAATTCTGATTCATCCGTTCGAAGAAGGGTGCAGATCCAAATATGTGTCTGTCCATATCCCGCCACATATGCCTCCTGACGAGCTGAGTTCCTCCAACAGTGAATTTAGTTGCAGATTTTTTTTAAACAACTAGAGTGCAAATACCTGGACCATTTCTCAAGTTTGCCTGGAATACAAAGTATATCTTACTGACTACAAGAGGCGGTAAGTCTAAAATGTTGCAGTATAGTTGATTAATATCTGATATTAATATCTCCAAGGTGTAGGTGCATATTTTCAGCAACTATGCACACGCTTCCATATATAAAAAAATAACTTGGTCATGGTCAACTAAAGTGAAAGGCAAAATAACCCTAAAGTCCTCGCACTTCAAGCCATAAGAAAGACATGAGTGCCCCCAACTGGCTGATTTAAGATCTGCACCAGAATAGTGCAACATCTTGGAAAATTTGCATTCACTTCTTCCAAAGTGTGATTTTCAAATTTAGTCGAACACGTGAAGTAGTATATCATTATTAATTACTAAGCACATTCAAGTCTAGGCTAGTACCTGATACTACAGTAATTTTATTTTGTTTGATAGCATAGAAATTAGCCAGAGTGTAAATAATCTCTGTTAAACCAAAAGGCCTTTCCCTCACCATGAAGATTCAAAACAAAATGGCAATTTCTAATTTTGTTAAATTAAGCATTGTACTTGTGATCATTAACCAGAATAACTCTATTTCAAGCATTAAGATAATAAATAAATAAAATTTCAATCAACCCTTCTCAAAGAATAATAATCATGAAAAACAAATGACTTGTTAGAATTATTTAATGTGATTTTGAAATGACACGTCATGATTTAAAACAATATAGCTTTATCTTCTGATTCAAAGCTTATAGCAACTATTAATTTTAACCATTCATGGGATGGTACGGAATTATAGGGTTGATGGAGCAACTTAAAAAAAGCAATGCATGATTACCAAGGCAGCACAGAGGGTGGCACAGCAGCGTAGTGAATACAGCTGCTGATTCTCAGCTCCAGCAACCTAGATTCAATTGCGACCTTTGGTGCTATTTGTGTGGAGTTTGCACTTTCTCCCTGGGGTTATCTAAATTTTCTCCAAGTGCTCTGTTTTTTTCTCCCCATATCCAAAGGCATATAGGTTAATTGGTTGCAATAAATTGCCTCAAGTGTTCGTGATTTGTAACCCATCATGGACTCAATGGGCTGAATAGTCTCTTGTTATGCTCTCAAGAAAATATGAATGATGATAGAGACAGCTAATCTATGATTATATGTTTAAATTAGCAAAAGGGAAATATTGATGTCTGTTAATATTGATGTTATTTTTGATGTAAACCTTTGAACTGGACTTTATATTCCCCATGAAAGAATTTGTCACTTCAGGAAGGGCTATTGATGAAGTTTGCAGACAGTCAGGATGGCAAGTAATAAAATTAATGCAAGCTATGCATCAACATTACAAGCACAGTAAACAAAGCTTGTCCACAGAATTAATCGACAAAGAATAAATAACTGTACTCTAGGTTAGTGTTCTAGAGTAATGCAAATACCATAGTTGACAGTTCATCCAAAATCCACAAAATGCTTAGGAAATAACTGCAGATGCTGGTTTAAATCGAAGGTAGACACAAAATGCTGGAGTAACTCAGCGGGACAGGCAGCATCACTGGAGAGAAGGGATGGGTGACGTTTCGGCTCGAGCCTTCTCCCCAGAGATGCTGCCTGCCCTGCTGAGTTACTCCAGCATTTTGTGTCTACCTTCCACAAAATGCTGCTGCTTCTGCTACTATTTCAAGTGTTCATATTCAGATTAGTTTACTGTTATGTACACCAGGGTGCAATGAAATTCCTAGTTTGCATTAAGATCATATAGTAATGCAATAATGATAAATACAATAATAACTACACGTCAGTCCAAAGCAACAGAATGGTATAAAGATTGCAGTACAATCTGAAGCAGTGCAAAAAAGAAGAGCAAAGCTAAATTATTCAGTGAAATAACCACCCATTTAATGTTATAAATAAAGAGCTTCCATGCAAGATCATTGCTAACAGGATTTTCTAATCCAAGAGTTGCTAGCCATTCTATCTTGAGATCACAGCTTCCATATAGATGGCAGATGTGCAGGAGTGAGCGCCGTCTGTGTATGGCAGCCTGCCCGCAGTCCGTCTCTTCCTCTTTTTTTAATTTTAAGTCCTGTTAAAAAATGTTAGATGGAGGTCTTTTATGTGGGGGGGGGGGGGGGGGGGGGGGGGGGGGGGGGGGGGGAAACTTTATTTCCCAAGCTGCTTCTTCGCCCCGTCCTCGCGGCCTACCATCGAGAATGGAGCTGCTGCGTTACCTGTCGGGACCGACCAGGACTGCAGCTTCGGCGGCGGCGCAGCGCTGGGATACCAACACAGAGCGGGCGATGCCTTACCGGGTCGCCGTGCGGTAAGCTCCGGAATGCTGTGGCCGCTGACTCCCAACATCGCGGAGTTGGGGCTGCGGGCGTCCGGCCGCGGGCGGCGCTGGATTTGGAGCGCCGCGGAGCCTGGGAACGAGTTCGCCGGGGTCGGAGCTCCAACCGGCGCGGCCTGAGGACTACAAGTGCCACGGTCTCTGGGGAGGAGGCAGCCGCTCCAGACTTTCCAAGCCGCTGAGGAATGTTTCACCCAACGCCGGAGTTCCATCTTCACGGCAAGAGGGCCCTGAAAATCATCGGACTGGCTGCAAGGCCACAAATGGGCCCCGACCTCGGGTGTTTCACAGAGGAAGAGGACTTAACTTTCTGGTGCCTTTCCCCACAGTGGAAATTTTTGATTCTGCTGTGGGGGGACGTTTGTGTTGAACTCTATAATGTGTTGTGTCCATTTTCTTTATTTTTTTAACCTTTTTCTCTGGTTTGTATGGAAACTTATTATCTATTTTATGTAAAGCACTTTGGTGTCAATGCGAGTTGACTTAAAACGTGCTATATAAATAAAACTTACTTACTTACTTACTATATATTACTTTTCACATAGGTAAATCTTATCTCTATAATTATAAAACTCTTATCTTGGATGTAGATGTATTTATTTGTGTATTTGTTCGTTCGTCTGCGATTCACATCTCCTCGAAAACACAACGCGCTAACGGTGAAATTTTTACATATTCCGATAGAGATTTACACCATGATGTCATCTGAAAATTTGATGCATTATTTCCCGAGTTATTTATGAAAATGTTCAAAAACTTCAAATAACCTGGTAAATAAACAAGATAGTCTCGCTGATGATCTGCCTGCCTGCCTTTGCTCGCGATGTCACAACGGATCTGCCTTCCTCTGCTCGCGCTGCGAGTGACGTCACCCCTGTTCTGTTTTCTGTACTTCTTGGCTTCTTAACTTTCACTCCTTTACATTTGTCACTGCCGCTCAGGTCGTGCTGCATGCTCCGCTGGGCTCCTTGAAGGTCTAGAACATTGCAGTGGCAGCCGTTATCGCTGCGCGGGCGCAGTTGAGGGTGCGGGACAGCGCGACGGGAAGTTGATCGTGGTGGCCATTGGGGAATCATGATGCCTTTTCCCACCTGATGATCTCTGGCCGTCATGGGGGAAGACCTCTCCGTCTCCCCTGCCCGATCGTCTGTCACGCTGGTGGCTGGGCTTCCCTTCGCGGAAGCCACGATCGGCCGGCCCTCCACTGCTTTTGACCTTTCTCAGATTGCTCCGGGCCCCGCTTGGGTCCACGCTGGCCGCAGCCACGCTCTGGCCCAGCGCCTGGTGGGGCATCTGCTGCTCTATGACTTGGGTAAGCGCTGCCTCTACCCCCTCCCTCTCTACCCCTTCCCTGGAGCAGAGAGAGAGAGAGAGGGAGGGGGAAGGGAGAGGGGAAGAGAGAGTGGCGTGGAGGGGTGTGGAGAGGGGGGGAGGAGGGGGAGTGGGGGGGTGGTGGGAGGGGAAGGAGGGTGGAGAGGGGAAGGAGGGGGGGAAGAGGGGGGGGAGGAGAGGGGGGGGAGGAGGGGGGGGGGTGGAGGAGAGAAGAGGGGAAGGCGGTTGAGGAAGCCCATTCTGCCACAGGCAATGATGGTCCAATTCTACACGCCATCGTGGCGTCTGTTCTCACCTTCTCCATCATGGTCTGGTTTGGCTCAGCCACCAAGCACGACGCCTGCAGTGAATCGTCCGATCAGCAGTGAAGGTTGTTGGCTGCAACCTTCCCTCCATTGATGAACTCTACACTGCAAGGGCCAGGAAGCGAACGGGCAAGATCATCTCTGACCCCTCTCATCCTGGCCATAAACTCTTTGAATCACTTCCCTCTGGAAGGCGACTCCGGATTGTCAAAGCTGCCACAGCCAGACATAAAACCAGTTTTTATTCACGAGTAGCTGCTCTACTCAACAGCCACAAATCTGTAGCCCCCCTTTGATCTGGTATTTTGTTGGTTCATATGCTTGATCAATGGTGTTTTATCATTAATATCTTAATATTATTAATGTTTAGTGTTTTCTGAGTCATTCGTAACTGTCACTGTATGTCATGTTGTTAGTTGTGGGCGGAGCACCAAGGCAAATTCCTTGTATGTGAATACTTGGCCAATAAACTTACTTACTTACTTATCTGAAAATTGGATTAATTATTTCTTGAGTTATTTATTTAAATTGTTCACAACTCTGAAATAATTTATAAAGTTAACGAGCTGATGACGTCACAATAGCTCTGCTCCTCGCCGCCCGCTGCGCAGTGTTTTCCACGTTCGCGCCTCGGCTCAGGTTTCCCGAGAGCACCCAAGAGCTGTCGAGAGCTGCCAAGAGCTTTGGTTAAAGCACGCCCACAGCACGCCCAGACTGCTTTGGCCCAACCTGCACTCATTTGGTCGACAATTTCTCATTATTTCCTGAGTTATTTATTAAAATTGTTCATAAATCTGAAATATTTTTAAAAGTTAACGAGCTGATGACGTCACAATGGCTCTGCTCTTTGTGGCCCGCTGCGCACTGTTTTCTGTGTCTGTGTCCAGCGGGCTCTTATCGTGGACAGCGAGTTTTAAAAAATGTAAATGAGATCCCATTGTGACGTCATAACTGTAACTGCCACTGCATTTGAAATTATTGTTCTCAAAGTGGGGTTTTGTAAAGTTAAAAATGTGAATAACTCGTAAAATATAACACCAATCTGAACGAAACTTGATGCAACATGTCACAGGAGGTGGTGCAAAAATTGTAGCGCTATCGTGTACTGTTTTGGCGTATTTCAGGCCATGACCAGCAAGCAAACAAGCACGCAAACTCACTCGCAGATAAGATGAGAGTTTTAGTAATATATAGACCAAGTGGGATTTGTTGGGTTCCTGTCACACGGGAGACGTGGTCCCCCAACAGAATATTCCACCACTCATCCATAACCCCTAAGGGAGGTTTGCTCCCCGAACGCAACCCTTCCCCAATGCAATATTTCACAACTCACCCGTTCCCCCAACACAAGCCATTCCCCAACACAATATTCCAACATTCACCCATAGCCCCCAACTGCGCAGGAGCGGCACATTTTTCCATATTCACCCTCCCACATTAATCTTTAAAAAAATCCTGCTGCCAGAAATATTTTTAAAAAAAGGGATTGCAACGTTGTACAGGTAGCTGCAATTGCACTTGCTAGGGCTGGCAGAACAGTGTCCTGGGATAGCAACATTGTCGCGAGCGGGGCTACAATCTCATTGTGACATCATAGCTGTAAGTGCCAGTTCAGAGGGAAGAATTTTTTTCTCAAATTGGCGTTTTGTAAAATTAAAAATGTGAATGACTTGTAAAATATAACATCAATCTGAATGAAACTTAATACAAACCACCACATGACAATTGCGAGTAAGGTGGTCCAAAAATAATTGTACCATCGTGTACCCGTTTTGGGTAGGTAGGTAGGTAGGTAGGTAGGTAGGTAGGTAGGTAGGTAGGTAGGTAGGTAGGTAGGTAGGTAGGTAGGTAGGTAGGTAGGTAGGTAGGTAGGTAGGTAGGTAGGTGACAGACAGAGACTCTGGGAGAATGGTAAAGACTCCCTCCAGGAAAAAGGATGGGAGGAGGTGTAGTCAAAATAGCTGGGGAAGTCTTTAAATAGTTATTAGTTGCTAACTTATTCCTGAGATAGAGATATCAGAAATAGACCATATGAATGTGAATGTGAGAGAAAGATGAAAACAGGCTGCAAAAGTAATGAAAGTTCAGTAATCTGGTCAAGCTCATGAAGCAGTGCCAATAGAGATCCATATAATGGAAAAAGATTTGAGAGATGTCTAAATAGACTATTTCATGTATGCAACAAAGTGTAAAGACCTATTTTGGGCCAACATGAGCCAGCATGACTACATCTTTAGAGCAAGTCAGTGAAGTCAACGGAACAGTTGTTCAACTAATGAATGAGTGCTGGCAGGCAAAGACTAGTGGAAGGGAACAGGTAGGGTAGAAACATAGAAACATAGAAATTAGGTGCAGGAGTAGGCCATTCGGCCCTTCGAGCCTGCACCGCCATTCAATATGATCATGGCTGATCATCCAACTCAGTATCCCGTACCTGCTTTCTCTCCATACCCCCTGATCCCCTTAGCCACAAGGGCCACATCTAACTCCCTCTTAAATATAGCCAATGAACTGGCCTCAACTACCCTCTGTGGCAGAGAGTTCCAGAGATTCACCACTCTCTGTGTGAAAAAAGTTCTTCTCATCTCGTTTTAAAGGATTTCCCCCTTATCCTTAAGCTGTGACCCCTTGTCCTGGACTTCCCTAACATCGGGAACAATCTTCCTGCATCTAGCCTGTCCAACCCCTTAAGAATTTTGTAAGTTTCTATGAGATCCCCTCTCAATCTCCTAAATTCTAGAGAGTATAAACCAAGTCTATCCAGTCTTTCTTCATAAGACAGTCCTGACATCCCAGGAATCAGTCTGGTGAACCGACGCTGCACTCCCTCTATGGCAATAATGTCCTTCCTCAGATTTGGAGATCAAAACTGTACGCAATACTCCAGGTGTGGTCTCACCAAGACCCTGTACAACTGCAGTAGAACCTCCCTGCTCCTATACTCAAATCCTTTTGCAATGAAAGCTAACATACCATTCGCTTTCTTTACTGCCTGCTGCACCTGCATGCCTACCTTCAATGACTGGTGTACCATGACACCCAGGTCTCGCTGCATCTCCCCCTTTCCCAATCGGCCACCATTTAGATAATATCTAAATTATCTGTCTAAATTAGGGTCCATGCTTAATGAAGAAATGAAATCCATTCAGACCATTGGGGAGTAATATGGAGGTACAATGGTGTTAGACAACCATTGTGATTATTTTTCAGACTTGAATGGAACTAAGGAAATCTTTTTAAGCACTGGAGAACATCAGAAATGTCATGAAAGTAACTGTGAATAGGATTATACAAGGTAGAGAAAATGTTCCATATTTTTTCCAGGTCAGCTCTACACATGCATTATGAAGATCTAGAGACTGTAGAAAACACAAAGGTACTGGAGGATCTCAGCGGGTCAGGCAGCATCTGTGTAGGAAATGGACTAACTATGTTCAGGTTGGGAGCCTCCTTTGGTCTGACCCCTTGAGTTCTTCCAGCACTCTGTGTTTTGCTCAAGTTACCACCATTTGTAGTTTCTTGCATTTCCAATAGACTGCAGAATTGAGGAAAAGAGGAGCTCGCAAGATTTAATAGCATCCTGTGAGGAAAGGGCTTGGTTGTTTCCCCAAGAGAACATGGAGCCGAATAGAGGAGGAAAATGGGAGATTTAAAAAATAGCTGTTAAGGGGCTGTCCCACTGCGGCGACCTAATCCGCGAGTTCTGGCGAGTTTGCCCTCAACTCATACTCGCAGCATGGTCGACACGAGGTACTAGGAGGTCTTTATAACTCTTCTTCAAGCTCGAGAGTAGTTTCCGCATACGCGAGGCCTCAACTAGATAGCGGCGTATTTTTCAACATGTTGAAAAATGCCCATGAGTACAAAAAGGTCGCCATGGAAAAAATCGATACTTTTTTTACTCGTAGATTTAGTCGAAGTAGGTCTAAGTAGGTTGACATGTTATTCGTAGGTAATCGAGGGTAGTCAAAGTATTCAAAGATAGTCGAAGGAAGTCGTAGATAGTCTTCAACATAGTCGAAGGGAGGTCGAAGGGAGGTCGAAGGAGATCGAAAGAGGTCGTCTTCACTGTCCACTATTCAGTGTCCAATTTTCCCGAAGCTGGTCGAAGCTAGTCTTCAACATAGTCGAAGGAGGTGATGATATTTTTTCAAACTCTCCTAAGCTCTTCTAAACTCGCAAATTAGGTCGCCGCAGTAGGACAGGCCCTATAAGGTAAGGGCTTGGTAGCTTCAGAATAAAAGGTAGTCTGATTTTGGAGGGGATGGTTTTGAGTACCCAGTGAGGTTTTAGATTTTTCGTTTTTGAAAGAAACAGCGCAGAAACAAGCCCTTCCGTCCACAGAGTCCGCACCGAACACATTAACACTATCCTACACACACTCGGGATAATTTACACTTAGACCAAGCCAATTAACTTACAGACATGTGCGTCTTTGGAGTGTGGGAGGAAACCGAAGATCTCAGAGAAAATCCACGTGGTCATGGGGAGAACATACAAACTCCGTACAGACAGCAGCCATAGTCGGGATCAAACCCGGGTCTATGGCGCTGCAAGCGCTGTAAGGTAGCAACTCTACCCCAGCGCCACCATGCCGCCCTCTGAGTTTGAGTCATGGGCGCTGATGCTTTAGTTTGAGAGGTTTAGGTGTAGGAGCTGAGCAGGGTTAAAGTCAAGAACGGGTTAAGTGAGCATGACCTGAAACATTGTCTGTCCATTTCATTCCACATCGTAGATTGGCTATAATTGGCTATTTATACTAGCCAATTATAGTTTGTTAGTAGTGACTCCGCCTATTATGTGCTTCATATTATCAAGAACTTGCTTACGCTAGTTAGTTTAGAGTAGCAGCTTGGAGATGTAATGTCTGCAGATCCTTACGGTAAGTAGATTTAATAAACATGTATCTTGATGTGTGTTCGAGTTGACTGATTACATGGTGTCAGAGAGTGAATCTTGCCCACTCTGCTCATGTTTATCGGGTTTTATTTTCTTTTGATTATTTTGTGTGTTCATTACCTCCAACATGGCAAATTCATGTCGCCGTCCAAATCCTCGGATCTTTGATTCTGACATTGCTAAACGCTGGTGTCTTTTTGAGCGTAACTACACTCATTATGCTTGCATCATTCGTTCCCCCCCCCCCCCGAGGTGTGTACTGCTTAATTTGGCGGTACCTGAAGCAACGAATAGTGCAGACAATTTAACTTTTATGCCTGCTGTTTTGGATGATAACAGTCAGGTCAGAGTGCCTGCTGAGACAATCGATGAACCTGCAGTTTTGATCAGAAAGTTCAGAGAGCTGTGTGACCTGCCCTCAAACTACATTATTGAAAGGACCAAGTTCTATGCTCGTTTACAGCAGGTCGACGAACCAATGTTTTATCAGTGGCTTGAAGCACATGGCTGCAAGCTGTCGATTTCGTGATTTACGGGATGAGCTCACCCGAGACAAACTTGTTGGAGGAATGCTTGACAACAAGCTACGAGGTGAGTTTCTTCATAATACTGACTTAACCCTTGAACAAGCAGAGCATGCCTGTCGGATTTCAAAGATAACGTCTCCCCACACTGACACTGTGCCCCTCGGTCACCGTTCGCAGCATAGTGTCAATCTTACAGACTTCTCCTCTCTCAACCCTGCACCAGGTCTGCTGTTCGTTGTCAAAATTGCAACTATTTCATGCTACAGGTCGTCAATTCTGTGTTCCCTGTAAAAAATTAAACCACTTTGCCCGGTGCTGCCGTTCCCACGTGACTCCTGTAGCTTCAAGGACGAGCCTGTGCCTGCTTCAACATGAACTTACTGATAATGACTCCCAAGAGCCTGACTTTCCATCCCCCGCACAGCTCTCAGAGAGTACAGATACCAGTTCTGCCATCCACTCTCTCCTCTCTTCGTCTAACGAGCAACTTGACCGTGAGGTAACCATATTTGTGAATAACAGGCCTTTGATCGCTAAGGTAGATACTGGCACAAAATGCAATGTCATCTCATTAAGAGAGTTTAAAAAAATACGTAATATTGATAAGGCCATCGCAGCGCTTCGGGCATATGGGGAGAAGTTCTACACCCACTTGGACAAGCTGATTTAAAGTGCACCATAGACAAGCAGACCCGTACCACAACAGTTTTACATTGTTAAAGGAGATTCAGATACTTTGCTTGGCAAGTCGCCTATCAAATCGCCTATCGCCTACCTGGGAAAATTTATTCCCTACCACAGCGACATATCTGCCCCCCTGTGAGAACTGACAAACAAGGACGCGGCGGCATGGTCCTGGTATCCGCTGCACCAAAGAGCTTTTGACATACTCAAATTGCAGCTGGCTAGCGCACCTACTCTCGCCTACTTAGCTTTGAAGTTACCAGTAACGCTCACCTCCGTTGCGTCCCAGTACGGGCTAGGCGCAGCGTGCTTGCAGACCACTACCGATGGCAATTTCAAGCCTGTTTCGTACGCCTCCCGTACGCTGACTGACACTTAACAGCGTTATGCCCAGATCGAAAAGGAACTGCTCACAGTGGTTTTCGCCTGCACTAAATTCAAGGACTTTATCTTTGGCAAGTTTGTGACTATCGAGACTTCACACTAGCCGCTGGTCACTATTTTGAACAAACCCATCCACGTTGCCCCAGCACTACAGCGAATGATGCTGCAACTGCAGCAGTTTGATTTCAACATCGTCTATAAGAAAGGCAAAGACATGCACATAGCAGACACACTACCCAGAGCCCCGCGCAAAACTAATGAACAACATCTCTCTGAACAGGACCAATTCTCAGTAATGAAGGTTTCGTTTGTGCCAACTAATTGTTTGAGCAGCCTAGCAGAACACACGGCTGCTGATAAGACTTTACAATTGGTGTTTGCAGTCATCCAGCGCGGCTGGCCAGACAAACATAACTTTTTCAAACAAAGGGTGGTGAGTGTATGGAACGAGCTGCCGGAGAAGCAGGGACGGTCATAATATTTAAGAAGCAATTAGACAGGTACCTGGATAGAACAGGTTTGGAAGAATATAGGCCGAATGCAGGCAAGTGGTAGTGAAGGTAGTAAAGAAAGCAAATCGATAGTAAAGAAGGCAAACTCAATGTTAGCATATATTTCAAGAGGGCTTGTATACAAAAACAGGGATGGAATGCTGAAGCTCTATAAGGTGCTGTTAAGGCCACGTTTGGAATATTGTGAGCAATTTTGGGCACCATATCTGAGGAAGGATGTGCTGGCTCTGGAGAGAGTCCAGAGGAGGTTAACAAGAATGATCCCATGAATGAGGTTAACCTACAATGAGCGTATGTCGGCACTGGGCCCGTACTCGCTGGAGTTTAGAAGAACGAGGCGGAACCTCATTGAAACGTACAGAATAGCTGCTCTTCACGTTGTATATAAATGATTTGGATGAAGGGATTGAAGACTTAGTGGCCAAGTTTGCAGATGATACGAAAATATGTGGAGGGACAGGTAGTGTAGAGAAAGCAGGAGGACTTGGATAGGTTGGGAGAGTGGGCAGAGAAGTGGCAGATGGAACATAATGTAGCAAAGTGTGAACTTATGCATTATTGCCTCTTCCCCACCCACTGGGCTCTCCTCCACCTCAGTCCCAACCCTGGGTCCAGTGGCTGGGGGGCCTTCCCCAGATGTACCCGGGGAGTCAAGATTATCGACTATCCCTCCCCCAGTTAGGCCCAGAATGACCTCTGGTGCACCAGACTCAGGGAGTCCCTCTGGAGCCAAGTCCTGAGGGAGAGAAGGGGTGGTTTCCCCAACCCGCTCCCCACCTACAGTCTCTACCTCCAGATGTGTGCTCTGCACCTCATCCTGGGTTGGTTGCTCCTGGGCTTCCTCAGGTGCCTGATGCGGGACTCCCTCCCCAACAGGAATCTCCCCCTTTTCCATAACACCCGAGTGGTTCCCATCGCCACACTCCCCAGAATCCCCTCCAGAACATGGGACCGGGACCCGAACCAGAGGGCAGGAATATTCCTCCACCACAGTCCATGGGGGGTTTGTTCTCCAGGTGCTCCTGGGACAAGGGGAGCTGATCTCTCCCGGGTTCGTCCCCATTCGCACGGCTGTCGCCCACCATCGGGATCCGCATACTTCCTTGAAGGCAGCGGCTCCGTTGGAAAAAGTCCTCCCTAGAGAGATTCCTCCTTGTACATTTTTTGATGAGGGGAGGAGCTCACAGACTCTGGGGTCACCTGAGCAACCTTCCTCTGTGGCACCCACTCCTCCCGCCCGATCCCCACTGCCCCGGCTGGTTTATGGGCTTGCGGACTCCCTAACGGGAGGTGACGGGATGGGTGGAACATCTGTAGTGGTCAATCTGTAACAGAGCATGGAGGCCATGAGTTGGTTAATGACCAACACCTTGCCCCGGTAGGAAAGCACTCTGAGGAGACCCGCCCTGCGCCCCAGCTGGGTGACGACTTTCATTTCCAGCTCCTGCCAGTTTGCCAGCCAGGTCTCCGCACCCGGACTCAGGTAGACTCCCAGGTAGAGGAGGTGCGTGGTATCTCATCTCCTCTGGGAGGGAGTCCACCTGCCAGGGACCCACAAAGAGTCCAGAACATTTCCCCCAGTTGATCCTGGCAGAGGATCAACTTTTTATTGTGTCTTAATGTATGTTTTTAGTGCCTCTCTGTGTGTCTTGTGTGGGGGGTGTTGTGGGGGGGTAAGGGGGAAACCACTTCAGTCACCTCCTCCACAGTGAGGCGACTTTTTCCATGTCACCTCCCCCGTGGCCTAACATCTAGGATCAGTGCGGCCTTTACCGGAGAAACGCCTGGGGCTTCAGCAGCGGGCGCAGCGCGGACTCTCATCGTGGAGTGGGTGAGCCCTTGCCGGGGGTCGCCGGAGGGGAGTGCTCCATTCGCTAGCTCGTGGCAGCCTGAATCCGCGGTCTGTGGAGCTCCAGCTGGCGGCGTCTGGAGCCTGGGATCCCTCGTTGGGGGACCCCGGAGGAGAAGAGCTCCAACTGCCGGCCGGCGGCCTACTTCTACCGAGGGCGCAGGCCGGACTTACCATCCGGAGCGGGGCCCCTCGCCGAGGATCCCTGGAGAAGATCGGTGCTCCTGGCTGCAGCGCAGCGGGGACTTTAAATCTTCGTCCGCCGGCCTGCGGCCTACACCATCTTGAAGCCGCGTTCTCCGGTGGGGAGGCACCGATTCAGGACTTACCTGGACTTACCTTGTCTGAACATCTGGACGCCCGCAGCAGCGACTGCGGAGGGTTGAGGTCCCGACCATGGGGAAAAATGGAGGAGAGCTGGGCAAATTTTGTGCCTTCCACCACAGTGATAAATGCTGTGGCGGATGTTTGTGTTAAATTTTTATTGTGTATTGTGTGTTCTTTTTTTATTGTACCGCTACTGGCAAATTCATTTCACCTGCATTTTATGTGCAAGTGACGAATAAAAGTTGACTTGACTTGTCTTGAATAATAGGTTATGGGGTAGTATTAGTGGGATATTTTAACTTCCCTAATCTTCACTGGGACTATCGTACAAAAGCCTTGGATATGGTGGAATCTGTTAAACAAGACCAACAAATCTTCTTTATTCAATTTATAGAGGGCCCTATTGTAAAGGGTGCAACGGTGAACCTTCTCCTGGGGAACGCAGTAGAGCAAGTGACTGAATTGTCAGTAGGGGAGCACTTTGGGACCAGTGGCTAGGGAGAGAAGGTCCCCTTAAAGATTAGTTGGGCCATCAATGCGTGGACCCACAGATGAGTGAGATTTCTAATGAATAATTCCCATCATTTTTTAATAGTAAGATTAAACTAGAACTTACCAGTTTGAAGTTTGATCTTTATTTTATCAGGAGTTACGATGAGGGACTACGTGAAGAATCCCGTCCAGCCGCACGTGCGTCAATCTTCAAAGCAGTGGTGTGAAATCACAGATAAAAGTGACTGAAGTATAATAGTAAGATGAGAGAAGACTAGAACTACCAGATTACCTTCATGAGGGTTGGGAGCGGAGGGCACATAGTTCCTCATCGTAACTACTCATAAAATAAAGATCAAACTACAAACTGGTAAGTTCTTGTTTAATCGTACTATTTTACTTCGGAGTCACGTGAGTGACTACATGAAGATTTCAAAGCTCTGTGATTTCAGGCCGTGAGAAACAAGTCTACACAACCACAACTGCTCCATTGACAAATGAGGGAAAACATTCATAATGCATACAGTCATGACATAGATTTAAACATACTGATGCTGTTAAATGAAGTAGTAATAATAATAGTCACATCTCTCATCATGATGGAACCTATAACACAACGTAAAATAATGTTGACAAATACCCCTGGTCTGGCAACGGGTTATTATAAAATGTTTGGAAATTCGTTCATTTGACCATGCTGCAGCCGTTAGGATGTGGTCCTGCAGAACGTAACTAACCCTTGCTGCTGCTGTTATAGCAGCCCTGGTGGAGTGAGATCTGGAATCAGTATCTACTCCTGCATAACTCAAATACGTTTTAACACCTGGGAATGGTCTGAACAGATACGTTCTCATAAAGTTTTTGTAACTAACAATCATAGCTAGCTCAGAGCCTCAAAGGCTCTTGGTGACCTTGACGTATTGTTGTATATGTGTGCCCTCACATAACGAAAGGTCCCTGGGTATGCCTTCACCTATTTTGAGACCTGACACCCCTACTGCTCTGCATAAATAAATTATAACATAAAATACTATACATATTATTTACAGATGTAATCATCCTGTCCTGTTGCAATTATGTAGCGAATGACCTGTTACGTTAAACCAGCGCCAGGAAGATAACTACCTAATGAGATCCGGACAAAGCTAAAAATGTAGCTGGAACCCCCTGGTGAAATAGTGTTAACACAATGTCAATCTCCCATACTGCATTGTACTTGTCCTGGGAAAACTTGTGTTAAACATATCCTTTACTAACTCGATATCCAGGGTGAACCCAACAAAGTGGATCTCGTTTGCTGCAGCAAATCTGATGGAAAGCACCTTGGCACAGTTAATGACCCTATAGCTCAATATTGTCAAAGACCATTTAAAATGAACTCCAAGAGCTCAGAAATCTGTACCATTTTAAATGTAACATGAGCATTAAACAAACGCTTCCCATCTCCTGAAGATGCAAAGTACTGCATTTTTGGTACTATCCCAGCACTCTGAATACATACAAGAATAGGTGTGACAACCCAAGCCGTAGGCAGTCTATTGAGAATCTGTAGAACATAAATTGATTTTATCATGCAACGGCTGATTTCCCGAGCCACAGGCTGAACCAGCAAAGTTACGTTTAGAATAACCATGTAAGGTTGCATTATTATTATTCTCGACAAATCGGGAATCAAACTGCATAGGCCAATCACACAGCAGGAAACCTAAAGCGGGCTCTTGTTGAATTTATTTGAAGACCCGACTGATGAAGCAAAATGGAGGAAGTCATAAAAGACCATTCCTCCTGCTTGTTGCAAGAATGTATCTTTCGCCACTGTTATGCCACATATTTTTGCAACCTGTGAATTAGCATGGAAACAACATATCTATATTCGGTGTTGCATTGAATCAGAATTTCATAAATACGGTGTGGTCCAACACCCATTCTGTGTTGTCATTGATCTGTACTTGACGATACTCCAGTGGCAAATGAGATTATGTACCTATGACAGGATTCTTTTACTTGATTGCACCCACGTGACTATCATATGCCACCATCATAGTGTATCAACATGAAGTTGAGCATGCAGATATGCATATTCGCTCAATCACTCTTTAACCCATAAAATGCACGTAGGGTCTATAGATAGTTCATACCAATAACTGAAGAGTTAATAACATGCAAATTTCCTCCACCTCCAACTAGAGATGACATTCGCAATTTCCCACCTTAGGCCATTAGCATCATTTTGCAATATAATTAAATATTTATTGATCAAACTACTGGAGCAATGCTGAATACTGTTTGTCCATCATAGTGACTTTAGTAGCTTCAGCTGGTAATAGCAAAGGTGTGTTATCAATGACGCTCAAGGCACTTTAGAGTTTTCCATTTAGCATGCTGTCAGTTTTCCCCCTTGCACAGCTGCATCAATCTATTACATTGCCAATTAGTCTAATGAATAGAAAGCTGTTTTTTTTTACAACAAGGCTGGTCCATGTTTCTATTGACTCCAATCTGTTGCCCAGGGTGGAGTCACAGGCCAACTATCCATTTGATAACAACTTAATTTTAACTGGATAGAGGAGCCCAATTTCTCAAGTAGCTTGAGACTGAAACAGTGGATTTTAGCCAAATACAGCGTCAAAATATCATCCAGACAATACATAACAAGTGTTTTTGAACTCTGAGTAGTCCTCTTTGAATGATTTATTGTCATCATACTGTTAAATTGCCTCATCATAGCAATGCCTCCAAATATCTCCGATGATCACTGTAAATGGAAACACCCTATGAAATCAGTCATCTTTCATAATGAACAGGCCACGCCTGCCATCATTTAGTGTATGCCCTGAACAGCAACTCTGGCCCGATTACCGATAATTCTAACATGTCCCAAGACAACTCTTGCCACAATTCTGACCCTGCCTTGTAAGACAATTCTGCCCATATTCCCGAGCCTGTCTCGAAGGCAAATCTGGCTAAAATACTGAACCTGCCTCAACACAATTCCTGCCCAATTCCAACCTGCTTGGAATGCTAGTATTGTCCAGTTTTACATGGTTAAATGCCTCTGAGTAGATGACAATGTCTTAATCATTTGTGTATTGTACAACCAAGTGTAAATCTTACCAACTTGTACGTGGTCACTTAGTTGTAGAGTAACTCTGGTAGAGTGTGTGGACACTCTGGCCAGCTATCATGCTGCTACCAGCTTCAGTGAACCGCTTACTGCCGATGAAGCCGTAGGGTGCGTTGTCACCGAAACTATGAAGCCTTGCTCGTCGTTGGCCTGATTGGTTCAACAGCTTGTGCTTCGTCCTCTAGGTTTTGCCTGTTGAATAGGTCTTACCTGAATAGAAGATTTGGCGGGTGGCTCTAACGTCCCCTGATAGCGGTGTCCACTGCATTGTGTTGGGATGGCAACCTTGTTGCCAGGAATGGTACCTCTGACACATGCCCTTCATCCCTTGGAGTATGCTCCACGGCTATACCCTCAGTCTTGGCGTCAGATTTACACTGACCCGGCATGCTCTCCTCCTCCATGAGGTAAACATTAAGCAGCCCTGCTACAAGGCGCTCCTGGCGCGGCCTCTCAACAGGCCAACGCTGGCATGGGCTCGGCGTCAGCCTAATACTGACCCTGCGGCTTCCATGCCTTGGGGTATGCTGTTCTGCAATACCTCCAACTTCAGGGTCAGAACAAAACTGCCCTGGTAAGCTCACCTCCTCCATGAGGGAGACATTATGCAGCCCTTCTACAGGTGCCCTTCTACAGGTGCTGCTGCCTCTCTCATAGGCCAGCATGCCGTAGACATTAAGCAGCCCTATTACAAGGCGCTGCTGGCGCGGCCTCTCTCATAGGCCGGCACTGCCGTAGACTCGGCATTCCCATTAAACAGCCCTGTCCAAAGCGCTGCTGGCACAGGCTCTCCCATAGTCCCGCGCTGACACAACTCCTGCTCCTCTCCATGAGGAGCTCCATCCTGGCCAACCTCCAAATTTTCGAATTGCTGGAAAGGAACCCTCCCGGCACCAGGGCTGACCATTTTGGTCGGTTTACCCCATATCTTGGGGACCACTGCGGTCTGGGCACCGCATTGCTGCTGGATTTCCCCTCCCCGGGAATCCCAGCATCTATATGTATTACCAGAGGGAAACCCTACCGGCACATGGGCTGACCATTCCAGTCCATTTAACCCCTATCCTGGGGACCCCTGTGGTCTGAGAGCCGCATTACTGCTGGATTTCCCCTACCCAGGAACCCCAGCATCTATATGCATATTGGAGGGAAATCCCTCCCGACACCCGGTCTGCTGGCTGTCTCCTCCCCGGGAACCCCAGCATCTATATTCATATCGGAGGGAAACCTTCCCGGCACCCGGAGCGCCTGGAAATCACTGACCACCCCGTCAGCGACCGAACTCGCGAAACCCAACATTCCCCAGCTATCCACTTCCGCGGCGAGAACCGGGGTTTCTCCTCAGCCCATAACTGGTTCCTTCGTCGGACCTCGCGAATCATCCGGCAGGAAGCCTCTGCAACAAGAGGTTCCTGCAAGAAAACAAAACAGGTAAGAAATACAAACTTACCTGAAGTTTAAACTTACCGCTGGAGGAGCTATGCTGCTCCAACCGGCCGCCTACACCAATGCGTCTGACGTAATGGACGCACGTGCGGCTAGACGGGGTTCTTCATGCAGTCACTCACGTGACTCCAAAGTAAAATGAGTTGTGAAATCTTAGACCATATACAAAAAATCAATGAGGAGGTATGGGTGATCTTAAAACACATTTAGGTGGATAAATTCCAAGGGCCCAACCAAGCTCATCCTTGGATGTTGGGGGAAGCTAGAGAAGAAATTGAGGAGACCGTGACAGGGATACGTATTTGCATCATCTTCAGCCGCAGGTGAAGTTCTGAAAGGTGGCTAATTTTGTACTGTTATTTAAGAAGAACAGCAAAAACAAGCCATGAAACTATTGGCATGTGAGCATGAATTCTGTTATTCAGTTACAGGAGGGGATAGACAATAGGTGCAGGAGTCAGCACAGATTTGTGCATGGGAAATCATATCATAAATGTAACTGAGTTTTTTAAGGAAGATACCAAAAAGATTGACAAGGTATTTGTAGTCTAGCTTAGTTTAGTTTAGAGATACAGCGCGGAAACAGGTCCTTTGGTCCACCGAGTCCGTGCCAGACCAGTGATCCCCGCACATTAACACTATACTACCCACACTAGGGCCAATTTTTTACACTTACACCAAGCCAATTAACCTACATACTTTATGTCTTTGGAGTGTGGGAGGAAACCGAAGATCTCGAAAAAAAAAATCCACGTGATCACGGAGAGAACATACAAACTCCGTACAATCGGCACCCATAGTCACGGTCGAACCCGGGTCTCCGGCACTGCAAGACAGAAACTCTACCGATGCGCCACCGTGCCCCTCATTGGCTGCTCTGCAAAGTTAGATTACATGGGATCCACGGAGAGCTAGCTAATTGGATACATCATTGATTTGATGGTAGAAAACAGAGGGTGATAGTTGAAGGTTGTTACTTGGACTGGAGGCCTGTGACAAAACAAAACATGAAAACATATGTGCAGTTCAATTGTGAATGCTTTGGCTAGTTTGTGAAAAAATTATTTGCTCATAATATGCTCCATTTTCTCTATTTTACTTGCATTATTTCCCACATCTGTAACATTCTTAGACTTAAGAACTAGAACTAGTAGGCCAATTTGTCCTTGAACCAGCTTTGTTACTATAAATCATCACTGTTCTTATAGTTCATCTACTTTTTCACACAATCCCCCTATTTGATTCTCTCGGTGATCAAATATATCATGTTCCTGATCTTGATCTTTCACCTTGAAGCAATATATTCAAAGACTAAGCATCTAAAGCTTTCTGAGAGCCATTTACAAAGATTTCCAACCATCTGAATAAAAAAAAATTCACATCATCTCAATCCTAATAGGCTCGATAGACACAAAGTGCTGGAGTAACTCAGCAGGTCAAGCAGCATCTCTGCAGAAAAAATAATGGCCCAAAACATTAGCCATCCTTTTTCTCCAGAGATGCTGCCTGACCCGCTGCATTTCTCCAGCACTTTGTGTTCACCTTTGATATAAACCAGAATCTGCAATTCTTTGTTTTTTACCTAATAGACCAGACCTTTATTGTGAAATTACATCAATTGGATTTGATTTCACTAGCTGAAAGAAACTGCATCTATGCTGTCAATCCCTCGCAAACCTTAAATATCTTAATGGGATCACTTCTTATTCGTCTGAACAACAGTGGGTGTAGACTAATCTTATTCCATCTTATTTATATATCAACCGCCTCAAGATAGGAGTGACTTCAGTGAGGCCATGTTGAATTGAGTCCAAGGCAAGCATATTCTTCCTTTGTTGGGTGGCTAAGAAAGCACACTGTTTTCCAATGGAGGTCTCATGAGAGCACCAAACAATCTCAGCAAGGCTTCTTTACGTTTCCATACAATTATCTTACGATGAAACTGCATTGAAAGAAATTGTGGAGTTGTGGATGTAGTCCAGTCTATCATACAGACCAGGCTCCCCAACCACTGACTCCATCTATACTTCACGCTGCCGCAGAAAAGCAGCCAATATAATCAAAGCCGTCCCAGCCTAGTCATTCCCAACGGGTAGAGTTACAGAAGTTTGAAAGTGCATAGCATCAGACTCAGGAACAGTTTCTTTAACGTTTCTTCATCGTGCAATGTTTTCAAAGTTGAAGTCTCAAATTTTAAGTAAGCAGTACAAAACAATCCCCCTCTCCTCATTCTCCCGTATAACCCCTACCCTTTCTTCACCCCCTCCCCTCCCTTCAGCCCTGGTTGCCCTTGCACATATCTCTCCCCACTCCTCCAACAACATTCCTTCCCCAAACTACATAATTCACACACCTCGTCAATCCTCTAGTTTGGACAATTGGCAACTCTTTAATACTTTTGTCTCACACCATGTGTGTGTTCATCTCTGGCCTTTGTTCAACCATCTGCCAATCACAAAAAAAACCCTCACATGCGTTCAATTATGACCTGCCATACTTTGTACTAGCATCCTTCATTCTTTCTCTCCCCCACCCTTACAATTAGTCCGAAGAAGAGTCCCGACCCGAAAGCCACCTATCCATGTTCGCCAGCGATGGTGCCTGACCTGCTGGGTTACTCCAGCATTTTGTGTCTTTCCTTGATAAACAATTTATTCCCCTGTTATCAGGCTTCTGAACGGGCCTTCCATAAGCAAGAAAACTATCCAATTCACCTCTATCCCATTGCAGACATTGGACTTTGTCTCTGGAACTGGCGCACTACAATGCTGAGAACTATATTCTGCATTTAGAATCTTAGAAACATAGCAACACAGAAAATAGGTGCAGAAGTAGGCCATTCAGCCCTTCGAGCCAGCACAGCCATTCACGATGATCATGGTTGAAAATCAGTACCCCGTCCCTGCTTTTTCCCCATATCCCTTGATTCCTTTCGCCCTAAGAGCTCTATCTAACTCTCTTTTTTTTTTTTTTTTTTTTTTTTTAGAAGTGAGTACAATGCATTGGTACAAAAATTATGTTAACATGTTACATTCTCTGTACAACTTCCTTTTTTAAATATTTTTAAAGAGAGAAGTGAGAAAAGAGAGAAGAAAAAGAGGTTGTGAAAAGTGAAGAATAGACTAGTGAGCGTGAGTGAAAAACAGATAAAGAAAAAGTGAAAAAAAAGGAATAAGTGAAGAAGGAAAGCAGGAGGGAAACTATTCAGTCGCCGCAAGGAGATGATTTTTTAATATTCTAAATCATCTTTCACCCATACCTGAAACTTTTAGTTTTCATGATACTATGTCACCACATGAATCCAAGAAATCAATAAATGGGGACCAACTCCTTAAGAATTAGTCTTGTTTGTCTATTAAGAGGAGTCTGATTTCTTCCAAATGTGCTGTGTCCAGCATATTACTAATCCACATTTTAAATGTTGGTATATTAGCATTTTTCCAAAATTTAAGTATAAGTTTTTTTGCTGTAATTAACCCATCATTGAAAAATGAGTTTTGGTGTGCATTTAATTTGTTCCCATCTCCACTTACTCCAAATATAATCATTTCAGTATTAGGTTCCATTTTTTGTCTTAAATAGCTTAGAGAATATATCAAATATGTCACACCAAAATTTATAAAGTTTTGTACAAGAGACAAATGAGTGCGTAATATTGGCATTTTGAGAAAGACATTTATCACAAATGGGAGAAATATTTGGATAAAATTTATTCAACCTAGTTTTGGAATAATATAATCTATGTAATATTTTAAATTGATTTAAATTAATTATTACTTAAATTATATACGTATGCCTTTACCGAAAATAAATTACCAGAAACATTAGCCGAATCCACAATTACGCTAATACCTAAAAAAAGATAAGAGAAGAACCGGGCTCTATACGAGTCATATCACTCCTAAATACAGATCCGAAAATTTTAGCAAGAAGATTGAGTAAATATATTAATAAATTGATAAATCCAGACCAAACGGCGTTTATACCTAAAAGACAATCATCTAACAATTTGAGACGCCTTTTTAATACAATGTATTCATACAAAACGGAAAAGGAAGACTTATCAGTTATATCTCTGGATGCAGAGAAAGCATTTGATCAGGTAGAATGGCAGTATTTATACAAAGTACTCCAAAAATTTAATATGGGAGAGAATTTTCTCAGATGGGTTAAATTACTATATGATAAACCAATGGCAAGAATACTAACTAATAATATATTATCTTCAAAATTTCAATTATCGAGGGGCAATAGGCAGGGCTGTGTTTTATCACCCCTGCTATTTGCACTTATGATAGAGCCGCTTGCTGAAAGGATAAGAAGGCATCCGGATATTCGGGGATATAATACTAAGGATACTAGTAATAAAATATATACAAACTCCCAAACGAGCATCCCGATCCTCTATTAAATTTGGCTCTTTCTACTGTTATAGAATAAATTGGAATAAAAGTGAAATTATGTCATTAAAACCCCAGAAAGCGAATCACCTATTAAAATTTCCATTTAAAATTGCAACGGAAACATTTAAGTATCTGGGTATTCAAGTTACTAGAAGATATAAATCATTATTTAACGCTAATTTTATACCATTATTAAATAAATTTGACTATCTAACTCTCTCTTACATAGAAACAAAGAAAATAGGTGCAGAGGTAGGCCATTCGGCCCTTCGAGCCTGCACCACCATTCAATATGATCATGGCTGATCATCCAACTCAGTATCCCATACCTGCCTCCTCTCCATACCCCCTGATCCCCTTAGCCACAAGGGCCACATCTAACTCCCTCTTAAATATAGCCAATGAACTGGCCTCAACTACCTTCTGTGGCAAAGAATTCCAGGGACTCACCACTCTCTGTGTGAAAAATGTTTTTCTCATCTATGTCCTAAAAGACTTCCCTCTTATCCTTAAACTGTGACCCCTTGTTCTGGACTTCCCCAACATCAGGAACAATCTTCCTGCATCTAGCCTGTCCAACCCCTTAAGAATTTTGTAAGTTTCTATAAGATCCCCCCTCAATCTTCTAAATTCTAGCGAGTACAAACCGAGTCTATCCAATCTTTCTTCATAAGAAAGTCCTGACATCCCAGGAATCAGCCTGGTGAACCTTCTCTGTACTCCCTCTTTCCTCAGATTAGGAGACCAAAACAGTACGCAATACTCCAGGTGTGGTCTCACCAAGACCCTGTACAACTGCAGTAGAACCTCCCTGCTCCTATACTCAAATCCTTTTGCTATGAATGCTAACATACCATTTGCTTTCTTCACTGCCTGCTGCACCTGCATGCCTACTTTCAATGACTGGTGTACCATGCCACCCAGGTCTCATTGCATCTCCCCTTTTCCTAATCGGCCACCATTCAGATAATAGTCTTCTTTCCTGTTTTTGCCACCAAAGTGAATAACCTCACATTTATCCACATTATACTGCATCTGCCATGCATTTGCCCACTCACCCACCTCTTGAAAACACCCAGTGAATTGGCCTCCACTGCCTTTTGTGCCAAAGAATTCCACAGATTCACAACTCTCTGGCTGAAAAAATGTTTCCTCATCTCAGTCCTAAATGGCCTCCCCCTTATTCTTAAACTGTGACCCCCTGGTTCTGGACTCCCCCAACATTGGGAACATTTTTCCTGCATCCAGCCTGTCCAATCCCTTAAGAATTTTATATGTTTCTACAAGATCACCTCTATCCTTCTAAATTCTAATGAATACAAGCCCAGTTGACTCATTCTTTCATCATATATCTGACACGCCATCCCAGGAATTAGCCTGGTGAACCTACGCTTCACTCCCTCAATAGCAAGAATGTCCTTTCTCAAATTAGGAAACCAAAACTGCACACAATACTCCAGGTGCAATCTCACCAATGGCCATGCACAACTGCAGAAGGACCTCCTTACTGCTATACCAAAATCCTCTCGCTATGAAGAGTAACATGCCATTTGCTTTCTTCACTGCCTGCTGTACCTGCATGCTTACTTTCAGTGACTGATGTACATGGACACCCAGGTCTTGTTGCACCTCCCCTTTTACTAATCTGACACAATTCAGATAATAGGTGGAGACTCTTCTTCAGGCTGTCCGAAGAAGGGTCTCGACCCGAAACGTCACCCATTCCTTCTCTCCATAGATGCTGCCTGTCCCGCTGAGTTACTCCCAGCTTTTTGTGTCTATCTTTGATTTAAACCAGCATCTGCAGTTCCTTCCTACACCATTCAGATAATAATCTGCCGTCTTGTTCTTGCCACCAAGGTGGATAACCTCACATTTATCCACATTATACTGCATCAGCAATGCATCTGCCCACTTACCCAATCTATCCAAATCACCCTGTAGCCTCATAGCATCCTCCTTGCAGCTCACACTGCCACCCAGCTCTGGGTCATCCGCAAACTTGGAGATGTTACATTTAATTCTGTCCAAGTCTTTAATATATATTGTAAATAACTGGGGTCCCAGCACTGAGCCTTGCGGCACCCCACTAGTCACTGCCTGCCATTCTGAAAAGGACCCATTAATTCCTACTCTTCCCCTTTGCTCAGCCTATTTTACTTGAGTTTGGCTTGATGGTATTTACATATTGTATTATCTGATTTGATTTGGATAACATGCAAAACAAATCTTTTCATTGTATCTTGGGACCTGAGACAATAATAATAAATCTAAACCTCCAATCAACGACAATGTACTCTTTGCTTTCCTCATTGCTTGCTTTGCCTATGTTTATTTTTTGCATCTCACAAAGTACCTTACCACTCTTACACTGTAATTTAGTGATCTAAATAATTTTGCACCCATTAAAACAATATTTTTTTATTCAGGAGAATGTCAGAGTATAGAAGTGAGATCGACCGATTGACCAAATGGTGCCACCGCAACTACCTGGCTCTCAACATCAGTAAAACCAAGGAACTGATTGTGGACATTGGAAGGGGAAGGATAAGGACCCACAATCCTGTTTATATCAAAGGGTCGATGGTGGAGAGAGTCCAAAATGTCAAATTCCTGAGCTTGCATATTTCAAAAGATCTTTCCTGGACCCAGCACACTGATGCAATTACAAAGAAGGCACATCAGCGCCTCTACTTCCTGACAAGCCTACAGAGATTTGGTATGTCAAAGAGGATTCTCTTGAACTTCTACAGGTGCACAGTAGAGAGCATATTGACTGGTTGCATCATGGCCTGGTTCTGAAACTTGAACGTTGCCGAACGGAAAAGACTGCAAAAAGTGGTGACCACTGCCCAGTCTATCACCTGCTCTGACCTCCCCACCATCGAAGGGATCTATCGAAGTCGCTGCCTCAAAACGGCAACCAATATCATCAAAGATCCACACCATCTTGGCCACACATTGCCATCGGGAAGAAGGTACAGGAGGCTGAAAACTGCAACGTCCAGGTTCAGGAACAGCTTCTTCCCTACAGCCATCAGACTATTAAACACGACAACAAATACTCACTGAACTACAACAGACTATTATTATTATTGCACTATATTTGTTTATTTATTGAGTATGCGTGTATGCGTATATATACACACACTGAACTTTTTTTCTCCCGTTTTGTACTATGTTTACATATTCTGTTGTGCTGCAGCAAGCAAGAATTTCATTGTCCTATCTGGGACATATGACAATAAAACACTCTTGACTCTTGACGTAAAATCCACATAAACAGCATCCGAGGTCAGGATTGAACACAAGTTACAGGAGCTGTGAGCCCATTAAGTCACCATTGTGTAAGAAAGAACTGCAGATGCAGGTTTAAACCGAAGGTAGACACAAAATGCTGGAGTAACTCAGCGGGACAGGCAACATCTCGTGAGAGAAGGAATGGGTCGCTATTGTTTGTGTCTATCTTCGATTTAAACCAGGCTCTGCAGTTCTTTTTGACACCATAGTTACTGATCCTATTCTTATTGTCTGTTGCTTTCATGCTCCTTTTCTTCTTTTAGTCTTTCTCTTTTGATTTCTCTTTCATTTTTGAGTTTAGACCTGTACCAGTTAGTGACAGCAAAACTCCTTGATCACATTGTCACCAAGCTACCTGTCATAGAGACATCTGTCCATGTCAGAATTGGCATTCCTTTCTTTCCACTGCACTGTTTATATCCATTTTAGAATAAATACTGAATGGCATTTAATGGCAAGGTAAAGTGCTGTCAAGGGCTATGAAATTTATTGTCAATTTGTAGCCCCAAAGTTTCTGCTTTGAACTTGCCAATCAACTATCTCAATTACACCACCACCGTTCATCGCATGCCTAATCATAATCAAAGCCAGGCATTACACGCTCAAGCATGCATGCACAACTCCCAGATATACATTAATATTAAAATTATAAAACCATTATTGACCAGAAACTGGACCAACCAGAAAATTACTGTGGCAACAAGATAGGTTTATGGGCCGATAGTCCTGGGCTGAGGAACTCAAATCCTAACTTCCAAAATCCTTTCCAATATGAAAGGCAAAAAGCTGAGAATGTTTTTTCTTTATTTATTTTTGAAATTTGGGCACCACGGGCAATTCGGTTTTTATGATTGGGAAGGTGGTGATAAGCTGCTTTCTTGAACCATTACACTGCATTTGATGAAAGTGCTCCCACCATAATGCAGCGGAAGGGAATTCCAGGAGATCGGTGACTTTCCATTTACCTGGAAGAGTGCAACTCCAATTACAGACAAGAAGTTTAACATCATACAAGACAACATAACTCATTGGCACTAAACACCCTCATAACTCACTTGATTTGCCAAACCACCCACAACTGGTGCTAAAACACCATCAAAAACCCAACCACACTTTGGTAAATCTGACCACTGCTTTCAAGCAGAAACTGAAATGGGAGGATCCAGTAAGAAAATCGTGCAATGCTAGTCCAAGGAAACAGAGGGTTACCTTTCACGACTGTTTTGAGTTGACCCGTATTCAATGAATCTGTAGCTAATTTAGATAAATATGCCACTGCTCTCACATACTTTATCAGCAAGTGTGTTGAAGACTGTGTATCAAAGAAGATGATGCATGTATTCCCCCAGCTGGAAACCAAGGATGAGGGTGAATATGTCAAAGACTAGAACGCAGATCTTTGAGTTCAGAGGGGGAAAGTTTAAAGGAGAAGTGGTAGGTACATGGAACACATTGGCAGAAGTGGTGGTAATTGTCCTCTACACATTATTTTGGAAATTCAAAGAATAACTTAACAAAAATTGTAAATAGCCCAGAAAAATGTTTTCCAATAGAGCCAACTACTGGCACATCTGGGAATTACTAGCTGACAAAGCAACAAAAGCTGTATGTCAGACCTCAAGATTCATTAGTAAGAAAATGCTAAAGAGTAATGCTAAATCTATACAAATTAGTATTAGGCTGAAAAGATGAATGCCTTTCTTTACAACCATGATGAAGACTCAGACAAGATTAACCAAAATAATCCAAAATAAAGTGAAGCTTACATCATGTGAAGAAATGAATATTATTTTGATTTAATTCAAGGTTTAAAACTCCTATGCATTTTTGTAAACTACTTCATCACTCAGAGTATTGAGTATTGAAATGACAAAGTTGGGAGGTCATATTGCAGTTTTATAAGATGTTGGTGAGGCCATATTTAGAGTATTGTGTTTAGTTTTGGGCACCATGTTATAGGAAAGATGTTGTCAAGATGGAAAGAGTGCAGAGAAGATTTATGAGGATTTTGCCATGACTCGAGTGTATGAGCTATAGGGAGAGGTTGAGCAGGCTAGATCTTTATTCCTTGGAGCGCAGGATGATGGGGGGTGATCTTATAGAGATGCATAAAATCATGAGAGCAATTGATTGGGTAAACGCACAGTCTCATGCCCAGAGTAGGGGAATCGAGAACCAGAGGCCATAGATTTAAGATGAGGGGGGAAATATTTAATAAGAACCTGCGGGGTAACTTTCTGACACATTGGGTGTATGGAACGAGCTGCTGGAGAAGGTAATTGAAGCAGGTACTGTCGCAATGTTTAAGAAACATTTAGGCAGGTACATGGATAGGATAGGTTTAGAGGGATATGGACCAAACACAGACAGGTGGAACTAGTGTAGATGGGTCATGTTGGTCGGTGTGGGCAAGTTGGGCCGAAGGGCATGTTTCAACAATGTATGATTCCATGAATCTATGATTCTACTTCCAGTCATACATGTGTATTAAGTTTTAAATTAGCCACCAAAAAAACAAAGAGAGGTTAGGATAATTTCTTGAATTATTACTGGAAAAGATTAAAAGTTCATATTATAGGAGACAAAACTAGTCTTGTTTTACTTATTTTGACTATTTCAATTCAATAAAAGTCAATATATTATCAGGGCACTGAGTACTTTAGTTAACTGGAGTTTTAAGTGAATAATTATAAATTCTACTGCGTGCTAAAATGACAAAGAATGACCTATTCTTAGTTTGAACATGTCCCCAAAGTATAGAAAGACTTTCTCTGTTTCTACTGAAATGAAGTCTAGAAGCTGCCAACTGCAATTTTCATGTTTCAAAAATTACAATATTGACCCTGAGGTTGCACAAATTCAAAGCATGCCATTCTGCATTCCAGTCAAGGCATTTGTAAAAGAATTTCAGTTCACAAAGGTTTCCTGAAGTGTTTCAATATTTTACTCAACGTCTAATCATTATACTGTAAAAAATATAAATTATGAAGTACTTGTACAAAGTGATGTATCAAGTGTCAACTCCTACTGTTTAGCCAACATAAAATCATACAAAACAGTTGTATCATCATCAGCACTTGGGGAAAAAATCACAAATCTTTCCAATAGTAAGATCCTGCAAATGAGCCACATTGGTATGATCTGAACTTACCAGTAATAAATGAGTATAATTTAACTTTTAACAGATGCGCTATCCCAAAATTGGAAATGTACCACTGATTATTCATCTTCACCAAATCTAAATTCTGGAACTTTTCACCACTGGACTGTAGTAGTTCAAGCTCACAACTCACCACTACATCCAGCAGTACAATTAGGGAATGCAAATACATCTGAAACTTACCAGCAACAATGGAAATTATTTTTTATAACTTACATATTGATCTAAATAAGGGCATTAAAATATTTCCTCAGAAACCAAAATTATAACAAATAATTTATACTGCAAGCCCATACAGATTCTACATAAAAAAATATGCTGTCATTAATTGATGAAAAAATAAGTGGCATTTGTAAAAATGTATAGAGTTGCCCTGATGGTGTATTTTGCTCATTTCTTCTTTGCAATTCTGAATATATCTACTCAGCTACATATATATATATACTAGAAAATAAATATTGATAAGCAGTTCCATACTTCTTCAAAAGATAAACAGTTAAAAGGAATAATGACCAATATCAATTTATCAACTATGTTTAGAGTCGGAGGGTTATATAGTGTAGAAACAGGCCCTTCAGCCCAACTTGCTTACACCGATCAACATGTCTCATTTACACTGTTCCACCTTCCTGCGTTTGGCCCATATCCCTCCAAACCTGTCTTACTTATGTTTCTGTCTAATTGTTTCTTAAATGCTGCAATAGTTCCAGCCTCAACTACCTCCTCTGGAAGCTCGTTCTATACACCCACCATCCTTTGTGTGAAAAAGATACCCCTATTAAATCTTTCCCACTTCACCTTAAACCTCGTTGGTTCTCGATTCCCCTACTTTGGACAAGAGACTCTGTGCGCCTACCCGATCTATTCCTCTCATGATTTTATACACCACTAAAAGATCAGCACTCATCCACCTGCACTCCAAGGAACAGTCACAGCCTACTCTACCTCTCCCCATAGCTCAGACCCTCAAGTCCTGGCAACATCCTCATAAATCCTCTTTGTACCCTTTCCAAATTGATAACATTTTCCTGTAATATGGTGCATAGAACTGAACACAATACTCTCAGGAGACGCCAGCAATGGCTGCCTCACCAACATTCTGTCTGTCCCTTCCTTCTTTGTTGTTTATTTGTATGTGTTAAATGTATGTTTTTAGTGTTCTTTAGCTTGTTTTATGTGGGGGGGGGGGGGGGGGGGGGGGGGAGCTGGGGGGGGCTGGGGAAACTTTTTCTAATCTCTTATCTCGACGGAGATGCAATTTTTGTTCTGTATCGTATCTCCGTATGCACTGCGGCCTGACATGGAGGAGTTGGTGGCCTTTGCCGGAGACCGACTTCGAGAACTCCACTGCGGGACCCTGTGGACCTACCCTCTCAGAGCTTGCGATCCCTGTCAGGGGTTGACTTTAGGGCTCCAAACGCAGGTGCCTGCTGACTTTAACATCGCGGAACTCGCGATCTCTGGTTAGAGACCGACTTTGGGAACTCCAAGCTGCAGGAGCTTCGACCACCCTGACGCGGGAGCCTCGATCACCCTGACGCGGGAGCCTCGACCACCCTGACACAGGAGCCTCGACGGCCCTGACGCGGGAGCCTCGATCACCCTGACGCGGGAGAATAAAAGAGGAAGAAGACTGGACTATATTGCCTTCCATCACAGTGAGAAATGTGGGGAATCCGCTGTGCTGGATGTTTATGTTAATTTTTATGTAGTTGTGTGTCTTGTTGCTTTTTTTTTTAATATGGCTGTAAGGTAATTCGAATTTCACTGTACCTTAATTGGTGCATGTGACAATAAACTGACCTTGAAATGCAGCCCCCAATGTCTTATATAACTGCAATATGACCTCCCAACCTCCATACTCAATACTCTGACTGATAAATGCCAATATGCCAAAAGCCTATTTGCCCACCTCATCTACTTTCCTTCAAGGAACTATGTACCTGCACTCCTAGGTCCCTCTGCTCTACAACACCTGTGGCACGGTGGCGCAGCGGTAGAGTTGCTGCCTTACGGCGCTTGCAGTGCTGAAGAACCGGGTTCAATCCCCTCTACGGGTGCTGTCAGTACCGAGTTTGCACATTCTTCCCATGACCATACGGGTTTTCTCTGAGATTTTTGGTTTCCTCCCACACTGCAAGGTTTGTAGGTTAATTGGCTTGGTATAAGTGTAAATTGTCCCGAGTGTGTGTAGGATAGTGTTCGTGTGTGGGGATTGCTGGTCGGTGCGGACTCGGTGGGCAGAAGGGCCTGTTTCCGCGCTGTATCTCTAAACTAAACTAAACTTTGGTAACTCCCCAGAACCCTACCAATCACTGTGTAGGAACTAAATGCAACACCTCACATATCTCTGTATTCCATCAACCATTCCTTGGCACACCTGGCCAACCGATCAAGATCCTGCTGAAATTTTAACATCCATCTTCACTATCTGCAATAGCACCCACTTTTGGATCATCTGCAAACGTGCTAATCTTACCATGTACATTCTTATCCAAATCAGTTATACAGATGACAAACAATAATGAGCCCAACACCAAACCCTGAGGTACACCACAAGTCACAGGCCTCCAGTCCAAGCAGCAACCTTCCACCATCACCCCTGCTTCCTTCCTTTGTTTAAGTAGCAAATGGTGACGATATATTGGCTTGAAAATGTCGCTAAATTACTAAGTGGAATACTGTATCATTACATACAGTTGATGCTGAAGCACCCCGAGGTTAATAACTATATTTCACATTTTAGTTCCAACAATAGATTTTGTAAATAGTTCAAGTCGTGCAATTTGTCAGGGAAGAATATTGATACAGAATAATATCAATTCAAAGTATTCTATCCATCGAACAACTATACATAATATTCATATTTCCCATGTTTCATTCAATAGTCAACATCATATATAATCTGAGCCATGCCATTTTTAGCTTCCAATTCTTCTCCCTTACATGACCTATGTTACAGAAATGGGTACATGATTCACTGGCCCATATTTGGCAAATGTGAAGACAGCAAAATTGTCAGTGTTTACCGTCAATAATCCGTGGAACAGACAGAAACTTCCGAAATACTCATATGTGCTGTTAAACGTACAAATAATGTCAATGATCAGTACACCTCCAGAAGGGTGCTGATTTCCAATCTTCTCCAGCATCATCTTGTGAAATCCAGTATCTGGCAAGAACTACAGGTATTTACAAACTATTTTTTGAAAATCTCCTGAAAATATTATAATCTGCGATTGAATGGGGCATTGGGCCACAATTACTGCTTTGCAACCACTCTGATCCTAAAAAGTAATTTGCTGTGGATTTTAATTGTCTTACATAAGTATCTCAATGTTCAACAATACTTTCCCATACATTGGATTTCAAATTTCACCTAAATTTTGTGTTCATTATATCATAGGCTTCCAAAAAAGAGAATGATTCTTTTCACGTTATCTTTTAGAATTCTCCCACAGAATACAAAGAGCACACCTTAATAAACGAAAAGAGTTGGGTGGTCTAGCGCTCCCTAACTTTATGTATTATAAATGGGCAGTAAATATTAAAAATATGATTCACCTGCTGGACAATTCTGCCCAGCAGGTGGACTGGATTGTAATGGAAAGAGAGGACTGCTCTCCGTGTAATATAGGAGCGACTCTCCTCTCACCAATACATCTGAATAACAAAAATTATAATAAAAATCCAATTATACATTGCACAATTAGAACATGGAAACAAATAAAACAGAATCTAAAATTAAGAAACCTATCTCTTTTAATACCAATAGTTAATAACCCATTGTTTAAACCATCAATTATAGACAAATCATTTATACAATGGGAAAGAATGGGAATCAAAACGCTCGAAGATCTGTATGAATTGGGAAAATTACTATCATTTCAACAACTACAACTGAAATATAATTTGAAAAATAATCAATATTTTAAATATCTTCAAATTCGTGATTATCTGAAAAAATACACAAAAGACTATCATAATATGCCTACAGACTTACTGGATGAAGCAATGAAGACAAAGGCGGAATCAGCGAATCTAATATCGTACTTATATAACATCATCTTAAACATAGAAATACCCACAACTGATGGAATTAGAAGAGACTGGGAACAAGAATTAGCTATAAAAATTTCAAAAGAGAGCTGGGATAATCACTTACTACAGGTGCATAAATGTTCGATCAACGTACGACATACTCTCATCCAATTCAAAACATTACATAGACTATATTATTCAAAAACTAAAATAAATAAACTCTTCCCTAATGTCTCACCCATCTGTGATAAATGTCTGTGTCAAGAAGCTACCATAGCGCATTCTTTTGTTTTTTGTACAAAAATACAAAAATTCTGGAATGAAATATTTGACATCTTTACAAAATTAATTAAAATAAAACTGGTACCAAAACCAGAATGGATTATTTTTGGAATATCGGAAGGTAACCCTGAACTAAACGTGTTTCAGAAGAATTTACTCAATTACGGGCTAATAATGGGAAAAAAGCTCATACTTAAATTCTGGAAAAATGCGCCTACACCAACAATAAAAATGTGGATATCAAATATGTTTGAAACACTACATCTGGAAGAGATGAGATTCCTCTTAGCAGGCAAAGCAGACCACTTCCAAAAGACGTGGTCTACGTTTTTGGAACTATTTAAAGCATAAGGTGCAATAGTAATTTTTAAAATAAACAAATAAATAAATAAAAGGTACCAGGATCTGGCAACGGGGGGTAAAAAAAACAAAAAACAACAAAAACAGACTTGGTTGGTAGTCCCCTTTCTGCGGAGTTTAATGTTATAATAGAGCGATTGTTTCTCCTTTCTTTTTCCTTCTTTTCTAGGGTCTACTTTCTTTCTTTACTTCCTTCTCTAACTTCTTTTCTAAGGGGCTTTCTTTTTTCAACACTCTCTTGCACCTTCACGACTCTTGCGCACTTTCTTTACTTTCTTTACTTCTATCTTTTTCTTAAAGCTCAAAAATGAAGCGGTACAAAAAAATGTATTAAGACATATGTGTTGTGTAGTATTGTAACTTACCGTACTTCTAATAAAAATAAAATTAAAAAAATTAAATTAAAATCTTTTATTCGTCAATCTGACTGACTGTTGAACCATCATTATAGCTAGAAACCATTACACCCTATAAACTATTGGTGAAAATGAGAACAAATTAATATGGGAAGTACACAATGCATAAGTAAATTAAATGTCCCCTGGGCTGGATTCTGCATTCGTTTTTGTCCTTTAAGAAAGCTGATCACAAAAATCCAGTGATATCTAACGTGAAATTTCTGTTTTGCATGGTGCACATTTTCAGACAGTAGTTCAAAGGGGATTGTTGGTATCCAGCAATAATGAAGATATCGATATAAGTACAGTGCCCTCCATAATGTTTATTTATTTGCCTCTGTACTGGGGAGGGAATGACAAATTGGGAGTATAAAGATGGAGTGAGTACAGGAAAAGTTACAAAAGACTCTCGAATTAATGGGAAGGAAAGTTCAAGAATGGATAAGAGAGTAAGGTCAGGGCCAATTGCGAGTGGTGCGAGAGGGGAGGTGAATACGGAGGACAAAGTGTTCTATATGAATGCGCGAAGAAATAAAGTGGACGAGCTTGAGGCTCAGTTAGAATTTGGCAAGTATGATGTTGTGGGAATCACAGAGACATGGCTGCAAGAGGGCCAGGGCTGGGAACTGAATATTCAAAGGTATACCTCCTATCGGAAAGACAGACAGGTGGGCAGAGGGGATGGGGTAGCTCTGTTGGTGAAGAATGAAATTCAGTCCCTTGCAAGGGGTGACATTGAACCAGGAGATGTCGAGTCAGTATGGATAGAGCTAAGGAACTGTAAGGGTAAAAAGACCCTAATGGGACTTATCTCCAGGACCCCAAGCAGTAGCCTGGATGTAGGGTGCAAGTTGAATCAGGATTTAAAATTGGCATGTAGTAAAGGTAATGCTGTGGTTGTTATGGGAGATTTCAACATGCAGGTAGACTGGGAAAATCAGGTTGGTACTGGACCCCAAGAAAGGGAGTTTGTGGAGTGCCTCCGTGATGGATTCTGAGAGCAGCTTGTATTGGAGCCTACCAGGGAGAAGGCAAATCTGGATTTAGTGTTATGTAATGAACCGGATTTGATCAAGGAACTTGAGGTTAAGGAGCCAATAGGAGTTACTGACCATAATATGGTCGTTTAATCTCCAATTGAAGGGAGAAGGGTAAATCAGAGGTGTCAGTGTTACAGTTGAATAAAGGGGACTATGGAGCCATGAGGGAGGAGCAGGCCAAAGTTGACTGGAAAGATACCCTAGCAATGATGACAGTGGAACAACAATGGCAGGTATTTCTGGGAATAATACAGAAGGTGCAGGATCAGTTCATTCCAAAGAGGAGGAAAGATTCCAAGGGGAGTAAGGGGCGACCGTGGCTGCCAAGGGAAGTCAGGGACAGTATAAAAATAAAAGAGAAGTACAACGTAGCAAAGATGAGCGTATAGCAAGAGGATTTGGTAATGTTTAAAGAGCAACAGAAGATAACTAAAAAGGCAATACGGGGAGAAAAGATGAGGTACGAAGGTAAGCTAACCAAGAATATAAAGGAGGATAGTAAAAGCTTCTTTAGGTATGTGAAGAGGAAAAAATTAGTTAAGACCAAAGTTGGACCCTTGAAGACTGAAAAAAAGTGTGTTTATTATGGGGAACAAGAAAATGGCAGATGAGTTTAACAGGTACTTTGGATCCATCTTCACTAAGGAGGACACAAACAATCTTCCTGATATACTAGTGGCCAGATGATCTGGGGTGACGGAGGAAATGAAGGAAATCCACATTAGGCAGGAAATGGTGCTGGGTAGACTGATGGGACTGAAAGCTAATAAATCCCCAGGGCCTGATGGTCTGCATCCCAGGGTACTTAAGGAAGTGGCTCCAGAAATCGTGGATGCATTTGTGATAATTTGCCAATGTTCTATAGACTCAGGATCAGTTCCTGTGGATTGGAGGGTTATCCCACTTTTTAAGAAAGCCGGGAGAGAGAAAACAGGGAATTATAGACCAGTTAGCCTGACATCAGTGGTGGGGAAGATGCTGGAGTCAATTATAAAAGATGAAATAGCAGCACATTTGGATAGCAGTAACAGGATCAGTCCAAATCAGCATGGATTTACGAAGGGGAAATCAAGCTTGACTAATCTTCTGGAATTGTTTGAGGATGTAACTCGGAAAATGGACAAGGGAGAGCCAGTGGATATAGTGTACCTGGACTTTCAGAAAGCATTTGATAAGGTCACACATAGGAGATTTGTGGGTAAAATTAGGACACATGGTATTGGGGGTAGAGTGCTGACATGGATAGAAAATTGGTTGGCAGACAAGAAAATAGAGTAGGGATTAACGGGTCCCTTTCAGAATGGCAGGCAGTGACTAGTGGGGTACCGCAAGGCTCGGTGCTGGGACCGCAGCTATTTACAATATACATCAATGATTTAGATGAAGGGATTCAAAGTAACATTAGTAAATTTGCAGATGACACAAAGCTGGGTTGCAGTGTGAACTGTGAGGAGGATGCTATGAGAATGCAGGGTGACTTGGGCAGGCTGGGGGAGTGGTCAGATGCATGGCAGATTAAGTTTAATGTGGATAAATGTGAGGTTATCCACTTTGGTAGCAAAAACTGTAAGACAGATTACTATCTAAATACTGTCAAGTTGGGAAAAGGGGAAGTACAACGGGATCTGGGGGTCCTTGTTCATCAGTCATTGAAAGTAAGTATGCAGGTATATGCAGGTATAACTACAGAAGGACCTATTTTCTCCTACACTTAACTGCTCTTGTTATAAAGGCTTCATTGGTCGGGACGTGGCGTGTAAGAGTCAAGAAGTCGCCTTGCATCATTATAGCATTTTGGTTAGACATCTTTTGGAGTATCGTGTGCAGCTCTGGTTACCTCCATTATAGGACGGATCTGAAGGCTTTGCAGGGAGTGCAGAATATGTTTACCAGAATACTGCCTGGTTTAGAGGGTGTAGGCTACAAGAGGTTAGACAAACCTAGAGCAATTACAGGAACAGGCCCTTCAGCCCACAATGTCTGTGTCAAACATGATGCCAAGACCATCACTTATCTCCCTGCACATAACCTTATCCCTCCATCCCGTGCGCATTCATATGCCTATTCAAAAGTCGTTTAAATGCCATTAACGTACAAGCTGCAACCACCACCCCTGGAGGCACATTCTAGGCACTCTTCACCCCCTGTAAAAGAAAATGCCCTACTCCTTTAAACATTGCCTCTCTCACCTTGAAACTATGCCCTCTAGTATGATTTTTCCATTCTAGGAAAAAGATTCTGACTGTCAACCCACTCTATGCCTCTCAATTTTAAATACTTCCATCAGGTCTCCTCACAACTCTAGCACTCCAGGGAAAACAATCTAAATCTGCCCAACCTCTCCCAGTAGCTAGTACCCCCTTATCCAGGCATCATTCTGGTAAACCTCCTCCGCAGCCTTTCCAAAGCTTCTACATTCGTCCTGTAATGCGGTGACCAGAACTGCACACAATATTTGAAATGTGGCCTAACTAAAGCTGCATTGTGACTTTCTGATTCCTATACTCAATGCTCCGACCTATGAAGGAAGCATACAACATGCCTTCTTTACCACTATAACTACATGCGTTGCCACTTCCATTAGGGAGTTATGGACTTGAACCCCAAGATCTCTCGGTAGATCATGCCATTAATTGTATATTTTCCACTTCCATTTGACCTCCCAAAGTGCCACCTCACTCTTGCTTGGATTAAACTCCATCTGCCATTTCCCCACCCATTTCTATAGGTGATTTATATTCTGCTGTGTACTTTGACAGTCTTTCTCACAGTCCACACCCTAACTTACTAACCAACCCATCTACATTTATGTCCAAATCATTTGTGTATATATATATATACCACAAACAGCAGCAATCCAAGCACAAATCCCTGTAGAACTCCACTGGTCATCCACCTACAGCCTCAAATATTGTCCTTCCACCACAACCCTCTGTCTTCTATCAGTACTCCAGTTCTGACACCATATGACCAAGCCACTATTAATCACATGCATCTTAATCTTCTATATCATCTTACCATGGGATAATTGATCAAATGCCTTACTAAAATCCATGTAGACAACATCCACCGTCCTACCATTATACATCACTTCTTCAAAAAACTCAATCAAGTTAGTCAGATACAACCTGCAGCATACAAAGTCAGGCTGACTGTCCCTATTTACCCCATTCTCTTCCAAATGGTAGTAAACCCTATCCTGAAGAATCCACTCCAATAGTTTCCCTTCCTCTGACCTGAGGCTCAACAGCCTATAACTCACTGGACTCTCTCTAATTCCCTTCTTAAATAAAGGAACAAAATTAGCTACTCTCCAGTCCTCCGGTACCTCGTTTGTAGCTAGAGAAGATGCAAAGATCGACATCAACGCTGACACATCTTGCCCCTCTCAATAATCTGGGGTAGATCCCATCAGGATCAAACACTTGGATTGTTTTCTCTGGAATGTCGGAGGTTAAGGGAAGACGGATAGTAGCATATACAATCATGAGAGGTATACATTAGGTAGATTGTCAGTGGGTTTTTCCCAGAGTGGAAGTATCAAAGATCAGAGGACAAGCTTTAAGGTAAAGGGCAAGTTTTTTTTATACAGAGTGGTGTGCCTTGAACATACTGACAGGGATGGTGGTGGAATTAGATGCAATAGTGCCATTTAAGAAACTTTTAAAAAGGTACATTGAATGGTAGGTATGGAAATAGGCACAGGGCATGGAGCGATAGGGATCACATATAGGCAGAGGTAGACACAAAATACTGGAGTAACTCAGCGGGACAGGCAGCATCTCTGGGAGAGAAGGAAATTTTGTGTCTGGATGTAAACCAGCATCTACATTTCTTTCCCACACATATAGCCAGAGATTAGTTTAGCACAGACACTGGCTATCGGGCCTGTTCCTGTACTGTACCCTTCTACATTGTCCAAAACTGGTTGAACAACCAATTAGACGGATCATTCTAAATGTTAGCAAACCAGCAAGTTAAAAAAATCTTTTTTTTTTAAGTGTTAAATTAGGATTTACACGTACACAAAATGTAGGTGGACTTTGACATCCAAACTATTCAAAAATATTTTATTTTTAAATCCATTGATTTTTGCGATATTCATGAGAATTAAAACCATTCAAGTAGATAAACTCTGCAAACTCAGTTGGTTGAATTATTTTCCGTGAAACTCAGCTAATGCCCCTTACGATCTGAAGTACTGGTGTTCGTTTTAAATTGAATCACTGACTCTAAATAACAGGTTTATAAACAACTACAGAAACCGTAATTGTCAAGTAAAACCATGCTTTTTTTTCCTCAGAAGTAGGGGAGGGGGGGGGGTGTACGGGAGGGGGGGGGGGGTGTATGGGAGGGAGGGGGTGTGTATGGGAGGGTGTGTGTTCGGAAGAGGGGGTGTAAGGGAGGGCGGATGTGGGAGGGGGCTCACCGGTTTCCAGCCCCGGCTCCGACCGCACTCACCGGCTCCAGGACCTGGCTCCCAACTCACTCAGCGGCTCTGTCCCCAGCGCTTGTTGCGCTCACAGCCCCCACCGGTGGACACAGCCCACCCCCGCCCGTGAACACAGCCAGCCCCGCCCCCGACCACAGCCAGCCCCCGCCCACGTAACACAGCCAGACCCAGCGGAACACAACCCACACTCCGCTCCTTCAGCTTTATTCTTGGCGCCAGTGGCGTAGGTGGCTTCTGGACGGGCGGCTTCTGGACATGCTCAAGGACTCAGCCCGGCCACTGGGGCTTTATTCTCCTCGCCCCGGTGATTGACAGTGGGTGCCGGAATGGCGCCACTGTCCTGGCGAATAACAGAACAATAACTTTTATAATATTTCACCGATCTGAACAAAGCTTGGTGCACTTGGAGCAGAGGAGAACGGTGAGTAACGTGGCAAAAAAATCCCAGCGATATCGGGTACCATTTTCGCGCAAATTAAAAAACAACGCAAACTAGAAGAGGACAAGATGAGAGTTTTAGTAATAGTGTAGATAAAAGGTAGATGGAAAGATGGAAAGAAGGAAGGAAAGAAGGAAAGATGGAAAGAAGGAAAGATGGAAAGAAAGAAAGATGGAAAGGAAAAATGGAAAGAAAGATGGAAGGATGGAAAGATGGAAGGATGGATAGATGGAAGAATGGAAAGATCGATAGATGGAAAGGAAGGAAGGAAGGAGGGAAGGAAGGAAGGAAGGAAGGACGGAAGGAAGGAAGGAAGGAAGGAAGGAAGGGAGGAAGGAAGGAAGGAAGGAAGGCAGGAAGGAAGGAAGGAAGGAAGGAAGGAAGGAAGGAAGGAAGGAAGGAAGGAAGGAAGGAAGGAAGGAAGGAAGGAAGGAAGGAAGGAAGGATGGAAGGAAGGAAGGAAGGAAGGATAGATGGAATGCGAATAGAATATAGAAAGAATAGTTAGAAGATGTGTACAATCGGTCGGAAGAAGGGTCTCAAACCGAAACATCACCTATTCCTTCGTTCCATAGATGCTGCCTCACCCGCTGAGTTTCTCCAGCATTTTTGTCTACCTTTGTGTACAATGTGAAGTGCTTTCATGCGCTGTTGTACCAGCCACTGCTGTTTCTAGAGTATATTGACTGCCTGCCATAAAATAAGTTTTGTCGAGACCAAGTGTAGACTCGGCAATGGTTTCACTGAACACTTGTGCAAGGCCCACTGGATCTCCTGGTTGCTAACCATTTTAACTCCCCTTCTCATTCCCATACTGACCTTTCTGTCCTGTGCCTGCTCCATTACCGCACGCAAACTGAAGAAACAGCACCTCGTATTCTGCTTCGGTAGCTTACAATCTAATGGTATGAACATTGACTTCTCCAATTTTAGGTACTTATAAACCCCCTATGCCCCATCTGGAAGTGCACCCATTCTCCCCTCCCCCTCCACCTATATTCCTTCCTCTGTCTTCTTCTATCCTTATCTCACACCTTTTTGTCTTTTCATCTATAGCTTTTGTCCAAACCATCTGCCTATCAACCCCCCCCCCCACCCCCCCACCTATATCCACCAATCACTCACCAGGCTTTGTTCTGCTCCCTCCTCTCTTCCACCCCTTACCCCACCCCCACCCAACCAACAATCAGTCTGAAGGCTCTCCATGTTCTCTGGAATGTTGCCTGACCCACCTGTGTTTAGTTTTGTTAATAGATGTTTTACTTGTTGCTTGACTTGACAAGTCTTTCGAGCAATGTTGAAAATTGGTTTAGGATGTCACTGCTCAGGAGACTGGCAGGACAGTAATTAACTGTGAGGATGAGATCAGGCTCAGATCATTTTATTGACATCTATACCAGGGTGTAATGAAATTGTTTACTTTTACTTTACTTTATTAATTTATTGAACATGTTAAAAAATACAAACACAAAAAAAGAAGAAAATAAAACACAAAGGAAAACAAACAAGTAAGTAACTTAAATAATACAAATAATATCGTTCATGTTCAAAAGAGGTAAGAAGAAGTTCAAAAACTTTTCTGTTCCTACCCCCTCTTATTTTCTATACATTTTCATGGAAAAACAGAATAATGGGAACAAATGGACCCAAAATCTGTTGAACAGTCCACAAACAAGAAATAATCAAAGAAAAGAAGATCACTGGTCCAGCTCATAACCATTCAATCTTTTGTTTCTGAAGAGTGTTTTTAGTTTGAATAGAGTCTTACATTTTTTCAGCTCATCATGGCAGTTATTCCAAAGACTAACACCCTTTGCTGTAACACAAATTGTTTGCATCAAATTCAGAGTAAACAGTATACCTGAGAATGATTAATATAACTGATGATACAATTAAATAATGAATGTTAAATAAATCTGAAGTACCTGTAGTACAATAAAATGCCAAATAATTGCAGAATAACCTAATGGGGGTGGAGGGGGGGAGAGGTAATTGGTTCAGAAGCCTGAGAGCACTGGGAAATAAACTGTTAAATCGGGATTGCAGGGTGTCAAGATTCTGTAACTTCTCCCAGATGCTAGAAGAGACAAAAAGGAATGACCAGGGTGGCAGTCATCCTTGACCATATTCCAGGTTTCCAAATGCATCTCAAAATTAAGGTGGACTGAATGGTAGGAAGTGACAAGGCTGTGATGGAACGTGTTCACCACTCTCTGCTGAGATGCATCCCGTCAGAATATTTTTAAATTTTGAGTTTTGTGCCATGCTGCATTTTCTCATATGCCTAAGAAAGTAAATATGCTGGTGTGCTTTCTTGATCACTGCATCGTGGTGAAGGAACCAGGTTTGGTGTGATGGTGAAATAGATCCCTAAGAACTTGAAGGGTGTCAACCATCTCTACAGCAGCTCAATTACTGTGGTCAGGGTTGTGGTCACCTCCGCAGTGTTTTATATTGTCATTGTAAAAGAAGATTTATTTTACACTGACAATATCAAAACACTTTAAGAGAATATTCCACCGAAGCCTTCAGAGATTTTCAGAATTAAAAATGTGAGATAGATAATCAGGGAATAGAGGAAACAGTTGGCAAAGTGGTCAGCTCAAGACACTGATGAAAACATTGCAATTTGGAGATCCTTTCAGATTGTGTGCTGTCAGATCTGCTGGTGTGCAGTTTAGCAAAAGAGAGAATTTGGGTACACTGGATCGAATATTTAAAGGCATGTGCAAAATGACCACCAGTTGCACTCAGGACATGACTCTGAAGTTCAGGGTGGGAATAAGTCCAAAAAGGTGTAAAAACCCTAATGGTGATATAATGCACTCAAATGCACCCAATTAATTAAGAACTCTGGAATAAAAGAACAGTGATAGTGCTAGTATACAAATAATTACATATGAAATGCTTCACAACTTCATGGACCTGGGACCTTGGTTCAATCTTAACCTCAGGCGGGGGGCTGTCAGTACTCCTAAACCCGAGATGCTAATGAGCTAATTGGTCACTGCAAATTACCTCTTTAATGCAGGTTAATTACAAAAAAAGGATGTTAATAGGTATGTGTGAGAGAGAATAATCTCACACGGCACAAGTGAATGAGGAGAGAATGTATGGAATGATGGGATTGTTCCCCTGAGAGTTGATATGGACTTAATGGTCTCCTTGACACATGGTACAAGGTGAAGAAATGTATATATTATGGGGGAGATAACTGTTGGGTTGCCAATGGAATCAGATGGTTCCAGTTATCTAAGGTACACAAAAATGCTGGAGAAACTCAGCGGGTGCAGCAGCATCTATGGAGCGAAGGAAATAGGTGACGTTTCGGGCCGAAACCCTTCTTCAGACTGATAGGGGGTGAGGGGGGAGAAGGAATGAAAAAGGGGAGGAGGAGGAGGAGCCCGAGGGCGGGGCGATGGGAGGAGACAGCTTGTGGGTTAAGGAAGGGGAGGAGACAGCAAGGGCTAGCAAAATTGGGAGAATTCAATGATCATGCCCGCCGGCCGTAGGTTACCCAGGCGGAATATGAGGTGCTGTTCCTCCAATTTCCGGTGTTGCTCACTCTGGCAATGGAGGAGACCCAGGACAGAGAGGTCGGATTGGGAATGGGAGGTGGAGTTGAAGTGCTGAGCCACCGGGAGTTCAGGTAGGTTCTTGCGGACTGAGCGGAGGTGTTCGGCGAAACGATCGCCCAACCTCCGCTTAGTCTCACCGATGTAAATCAGCTGGCATCTAGAGCAGCGGATGCAGTAGATGAGGTTGGAGGAGATACAGGTGAACCTTTGTCGCACCTGGAACAACTGCTTGGATCCTTGAATGGAGTCGAGGGGGGAGGTAAAGGGACAGGTGTTGCATTTCTTGCGGTTACAACGGAAAGTGCCCGGGGAGGGGGTGCTACGGGAGGGAAGGGAAGAATTGACAAGGGAGTTGCGGAGGGAGCGGTCTTTGCGGAAGGCAGACATGGGTTGATGGGAAGATGTGGCGAGTAGTGGGGTCACGTTGGAGGTGGCGAAAATGGCGGAGGATGATTTGTTGTATTTGCCGGCTGGTGGGGTGAAAGGTGAGGACTAGGGGGACTCTGCCCTTGTTGCGAGTGAGGGGATGGGGAGAGAGAGCAGTGTTGCGGGGTATGGAAGAGACCCTGGTGCGAGCCTCATCTATGGTGGAGGAGGGGAATCCCCGTTCCCTGAAGAGCGAGGACATTTCCGATGCCCTGGTGCGGAAATTCCAGTTATCTATTAAGGTTATGTGCCAGAGGCACTTACCAGCAATACAGTTGGTTAAAATGAGAGATGGAACTACAGAATAAGGAAGTGAAGAGATCTAGGAGCTATAACTACTTTGCAGTGTATCAGAACTGCTGAAACGTAATTTAGTCAGGTGTAATTGACTCACTAAGAAATCTAGAGCTCACTGCCTGCTGTACCGCTAACAAACTGGTCATGGCTACTGTTTTTTAATCTAAGAAGGGGAGAGAAAACATAATTTTAAATGGATGTGAAGTGAAAATAAGCATCTGGCTCCATCACAACATATGTCTAGTTTAGTTTAGTTTAAAGATACAGCGCAGAAACAGGCCCTTCGGCCTACCAAGTCCGCACCAACGAGCGATCCCCGGTACATTAACACTACCCTACATGCACTGGGGCCAATTTACACTTATACTAAGTCAATTACCCTACAAACCTGTACATCTTCGGAATGTGGGAGGAAACCAAAGATCTCGGAGAAAAACCACGCGTCACAGGGAGAACGTTTAAAAAAATGTACAGACAGCACACGTAGTTGGGATCGCTCCAAGATCTCCGGCGCTGCAAGCACTGTAAGACAGCAACTCTACTGCTGCACCACCATGCCGCCCTCAATGTCATGGCAAGATTGGGATAGCAACTTGCATGTTCCATTGCAGATGCAGAATGATGACAGACCATCTGAAGAGTAATGTGCTGCCTGGGCTGACGAGTGAGCTACACAGTTAAAAGAAACATCTTTCTTGGAGGAGCCATATTTTGGACTAACATGTTAAAAAGGTTGTTTACCAAAGAGATCAAGAAAAGATTGAATTAGATTGCCAAAGATTATGGTTAACATTGCATGTTTATGGAAAGCAGATATTTCCAGAAGTGTGTTTTAGTGTGATTTGATAACATCTAAGAAAGCCACAACTTTCAGGATATAAAGAGAATGTTGATCAATGAGGCAATAAGTAAAGCAAATCTATATTACTAAAAGTCTGATCTTGACCACTTCCTGTTGTCCTGTATATTGATTTTAGAAAAAAAGCTGCCACTTACGGCTGTGATTTTTGGTCATCTTATTCAGCCCCCCTCCGCTGCGCAGGACAAGAGGATTTTTCCCATCGATGAAAAATAAAAGAGTTATTAGTGTTTAAAAAATGTTGAGATTCTCTCTCCTGAAGGCCACGCCCCTTCCGGAGGGACTATAAAACCCAGAAGTGTTGAATGCCTCAGTCAGTCTCTGCAAGATGGGGGAGTGAGAGGGTCATGTCTCTCAGTCTGAGCTGTGAATAACACTGAACACATGTCTACTAAACTGTGAGTGTGATTTTACTGACCTTGAGTGCCCTTAATGTGGTTTGAAAATGAAAATGTGGTTGGTTTGAGAAAGCACAGCAAATGGTTGGTGGTGCTTGTTTGAAATAAAGCACAGCAAATGGTTGGTGGTGGTTGGTTTGCAATAAAGCATGGCAAATGGTTGGTGGTGGTTGGTTTGCAATTAAGCACCGCAAATGGTTGGTGGTGGTTGGTTTGAAATGGCAAATGATTAAAAGTCTAAACTTGACAACTTTCTGTTTGCACTGTATATTGATTTTAAATAAAATGCTACCCCTTACGGCTGTGATTTTTGACCATCTTACTCAGTCCCTCTCTGCTCATCAGGTGCAGAGGATTCTTCCCATCAATGAAAAATAAAAGTGTAATTAATGTTTAAAAAATGTTGATGATCTCTCTCCTGTCAATCACGCCATGAAGGCCACACCCCTTCCGGTGGGAGTCGGGAGGGATTATAAAACTCGGAAGTGAGGGTGTGGCTCAGTCTCTGCAAGATGGGGGAGGGAGAGGGAGAGGGGGAGGGAGAGTTCGAGGTCGAGGTCGAGGTCAAGGTCATGACTGTCTGAGCTGTGAATCAACTAAACACACTGAATGTCTACTGTACTGTGAGTGTGATGTTTATGTGGTGTTTTGTGTGGTTTTATGGTGGCCTTGCACCCTGCTTGAAATGGTAGGAAACTGCATTTGAATTTGGTGGCCTTGCATCCTGCTTGAAATGGAATTTCAAGGAATAGCCATGAGTCAACTGCCAGCCCACCAGCCGTGAGTGAGCTACCAGCACATCAGGCTTGAGTGACTGAGCTGCCATCCCAAGAATCCATTTGGCCCACAATGTCCACACTAGCCCTCTGGAAACCTGCCCCTTCAGCCCACAACACCCATACTAGCACTCCAGAACCCCCCCCCCACTGGCCACCAATATTGGAATTGGTGGAGAGGTGGAATATTGCGTTGGGGACCAGCCCTCCCATATGAACATGGTCCTACTTAGTCTAGTAATTAATAAAAATGGCTGCACGATACTTGTGTAGAAAGTGTCCATGAGTGATTTGCCTACATAGGCCAAAAGTCAAATATATGAAACAAAACCTCAAATGAACCATAGTAAATACATCAAAGTTAAAGACAGCTTATTTTCAAAAGCATTGGATTTTACATTTTTAGAGCAGCGGGAATGTTCAAACTCCTCTTGACAAACATTTCACAGAATGTAAACCTGTTGAACAAGAAGTCCTTGGAGCTTCAGGATGACATCAGTGCAGTTATAAGGATCAACAGAGGAGGTGAGGAGCAAGAAGCTGCCTGCAGGATGCTGCAATTAGGTCCTTTCATTAAGGTCAGATGATGCTTTTGCAATGGATGATATGCCACATATCTTTTGAAAGACTAATGTCTACATGGCTTCTGTTGTTCATATACTTACTGGTAGAAAGAGAAAATATTCAATATCCTCATTAAATCAAGATACCTGATAGCGCAGAAGCAGAGACAAAGGTGAGCAGTCCTAGGAAGGAATGAAAACAGAAAATAACATGGTTGGCTTTATGGTATGTATTAATATATTTACACTCTTAAAGCCGCTGCCAACAATGAAATCTAGAGGAATGAAAGCAAAAATCCAAGCTTCCAATACAGTATTTCAACGCTGGGTGGTTTCTGCTTGTGCTACACAGCAGCTAGGCCATGGTTCAGCCCACAGTTTATGCAAGTTTAGAGTAGATTTCTCATCCTTCTGGACATCTCACACAGTTTTCAGAGTGACTGGAAAATGGTCCAAGCATTTCCACATGCATGTTTTTCAACCTTCATCTAAAGACTGTCTCATTGTCATCCTCATTTTAAAATGAAAACGATGTGCTTTCATCTAAGAAATTGACACTCTTGTCACCCATTCCTTTGACTTCCTGTTATCCGGTCATACTTGATAAAGATTCTGTTAATAAGGCATATAAATATGGACATGGTGAGAGGGAGGCAGGTTAAGGGGAGGAGGTATGCTTAAACTCTGTTCAGGTATGAAAATGTTTGTGACATGTAAAGCAAGTTAAACACACACATCATGTGCATACTCTCATCGACAATGACCACTGGCAAACAAATTCATGAACTCAGTAATCTATAGGTTTATCAAGGTCCCTTTTAGTATGGGTAAGGAGAATGAATCTGGCAAGAATGCGAGTGCAACACAAGTGAGTAGATTGCAATGTTCAAGTATGATCGAACCTATATGTATAAAGTGTAAGATGAGCAAGTGTTTTGGAGTAGGGACAGATCTAAATTGCATTAGTGAGTGAGATTTAGTGCTGCTTTTGCAGACATTGACCAGACACATGGAGGTAATTCAACACTTTTACCAGCATTGGCAAGATGCTCAAGTATTCGTTACACTGGCCACCTATATCCACTCCTGCTTCATTTCTGCCTTAAAGGCACCTTGGCCCCGTGGTGTGCAAGATGTTTCTCGATATCCAACTAGGAAATAGGGGTCAGAGTAATGGGCTACTTATAACCATATAACAATTACAGCACAGAAACAGGGCATCTCGGCCCTACAAGTCCGTGCCGAACAACTTGTTTCCCTTAGTCCCACCTGCCTGCACTCATACCATAACCCTCCATTCCCTTCTCATCCATATGCCTATCCAATTTATTTTTAAATGATACCAACGAACCTGCCTCCACCACTTCCACTGTAAGCTCATTCCACACCGCTACCACTCTCTGAGTAAAGAAGTTCCCCCTCATGTTACCCCTAAACTTCTGTCCCTTAATTCTGAAGTCATGTCATCTTGTTTGAATCTTCCCTATTCTCAAAGGGAAAAGGTGATCCACATCAACTCTGTCTATCCCTCATCATTTTAAAGACCTCTATCAAGTCCCCCCTTAACCTTCTGCGCTCCAGAGAATAAAGACCTAACTTAGTCAACCTTTCTCTGTAACTTAGTTGTTGAAACCCAGGCAACATTCTAGTAAATCTCCTCTGTACTCTCTCTATTTTGTTGACATCTTTCCTATAATTGGTCGACCAAAATTGCACACCATACTCCAGATTTGGTCTCACCAATGCCTTGTACAATTTTAACATTACATCCCAGCTTCTATACTCAATGCTCTGATTTATAAAGGCTAGCATACCAAAAGCTTTCTTTACCACCCTATCTATATGAGATTCCACCTTCAAGGAACTATGCACGGTTATTCCCAGATCCTTCTGTTCAACTGTATTCTTCAATTCCCTACCATTTACCATGTACGTCCTATTTTGATTTGTCCTGCCAAGGTGTAGCACCTCACATTTATCAGCATTAAACTCCATCTGCCATCTTTGAGCCCATTCTTCCAAATAGCCTAAATCACTCTGTAGACTTTGGAAATCCTCTTCGTTATCCACAACACCCCCTACCTTGGTATCATCTGCATACTTACTAATCTAATTTACCACACCTTCATCCAGATCATTGATGTACATGACAAACAACAAAGGACCCAACACCGATCCCTGAGGCACCCCACTAGTCACCTGCCTCCAACCCGACAAACAACTATCCACCATTACCCTCTGGCTTCTCCCATTCAGCCACTGTTGAATCCATCTTGCTACTCCTGCATTTATAGCCAACAGTTAAACCTTCTTAACAAACCTTCCATGAGGAACCTTGTCAAAGGCCTTACTAAAGTCCATATAGACAACATCCACTGCTTTACCCTCGTCAATTTCCTTAGTAACCTCTTCAAAAAATTCAAGAAGATTAGTCAAACATGACCTTCCAGACACAAATCCATGCTGACTGTTCCTAATCAGACCCTGTTTATCCAGATGCTTATATATATTATCTCTAAGTATCTTTTCCATTAATTTTCCCACCACTGAAGTCAAACTAACAGGTCTATAATTGCTAGGTTTACTCTTAGAACCCTTTTTAAACAATGGAACAACATGCGCAGTACGCCAATCCTCGGGGACTATTCCCATTTCTAATGACATTTGAAATATTTCTGTCATAGCCCTGGCTATTTCTACACTAACTTCCCTCAATGTCCTAGGGAATATCCTGTCAGGACCTGGAGACTTATCCACTTTTATATTTTTCAACAGTGTCAGTACTTCTTTTACTTTGAAACTCATAGTATCCATAGCTACTCTACTAGTTTCCCTTCCCTCACATAATTCAATATCCTTCACCTTGGTGAATACCGAAGAAAAGAAATTGTTCAATATCTCCCCCATCTCTTTTGGCTCTGCACATAGCTGTCCACTCTGTCTCTCCAATGGACCTATTTTATCCCTCGATTTCCTTTTGCTATTAATATAGCTGTAGAAACCCTTTGGATTTACTTTCACCTTACTTGCCAAAGCAACCTCATGTCTTCTTTTAGCTTTTCTAATTTTTTTCTTAAGATTCGTTTTACATTCCTTATACTCCTCAAGCACCTCATTTACTTCATGCTGCCTATAATTATTGTAGATCTCCCTCTTTTTCCGAACAAGATGTCCAATTTCCCTTGAAAACCAGGGCTCTTTCCAATTTTTACTGTTTCTTTTCAACCGAACAGAAACATAAAGATTCTGTACTCTTAAAATTTCCCCTTTAAATGTCTTCCATTTCTCTTCTACATCCTTTTCATAAAACAAAGTGTTCCAGTTCACTCCTTTTAAATCATTTCGCATCTCATCAAAGTTAGCCTTTCTCCAATCAAAAATCTCAACCCTAGGTCCAGTTCTGACCCTCTCCATAATTATATTGAAACTAATGGTATTGTGATCACTGGACCCGAAGTGCTCCCCAACGCATACCTCCGCCACCTGTCCCTTCTTATTTCCTAACAGGAGGTCCAACATTGCCCCTCCTCTAGTAGGTACCTCTATGTATTGCTGCAAAAAACTATCCTGCACACATTTTACAAACTCCAAACCATCCAGCCCATTTACCGAATGTGTTTCCCAGTCTATGTGTGGAAAGTTGAAATCTCCCACAATCACTACTTTGTGCTTACTACTAATATCTGCAATCTCCTTACATATTTGCTCTTCCAATTCTCGATCCCCATTTGGCGGTCTATAATACACCCCTATAAGTGTTGCTACCCCTTTCCCACTTCTCAGTTCCACCCAAATAGCCTCCCTAGATGAGCCCTCCAATCTATCCTGCCAAAGCACTGCTGTAATATCTTCCCTGACTAGTAATGCAACACCTCCACCTCTTGCCCCTCCAATTCTATCACACCTGAAGCAACGAAATCCTGGAATATTTAGTTTCCAATCACAGCCCTCCTGCAACCATGTTTCACTGATCGCCACAACATCATACTTCCAGGTGTCTATCCAGACTCTAAGCTCATCCACCTTTCTTACAATGCTCCTAGCATTAAAATATGCACATTTAAGAAACCCCCCGCCTCTTATTCTCTTTTTTTTCTTTCTCCTCTTGTGCCCGAGTGCTTCCCTTTTCTGCTTCCTGCCTCCCATTCTGTCTACTAGCTTTCTCTATGTGAGTCCCTCGCCCCAACCATTCTAGTTTAAAGTCTCCCCAGTAGCCTTTGCAAATTTCCCCGCCAGGATATTGGTCCCCCTCGGGTTCAAGTGCAACCCATCCTTTCTGTACAGGTCCCACCTTCCCCAAAATAAGTCCCAATGATCCAGAAACTTGAATCCCTGCCCTCTGCACCAGTCTTTCAGCCACACATTTATCCTCCACCTCACTTATCCTCCAATACTTGCACTATTTTTGTTGTTCCCAGCAGTACAATGACTTCAAACAGTTGTTGGTTTCAGTGTCCATGTTCCCTTTAACTGGTAACCATGACTTAACCAGAGCACAGTACTCATGAAATTATTAAGGGGAAAATAATGGGATTGTTGTTCCTTAAGCATTCAAATTCTTGCAAGGTAGACAAAAGTGCTGGAGAAACTCAGCGGGTGCAGCAAAGGAAATAGGCAACTATGGAGCGAATGAAATGGGCAACGTTTCGGGCCGAAACTCTTCTTCAGACTGATGTGGGGTGTGGGTGGGGGGGGCGGGGAGAAGAAAGGAGAAAGGAAGAGGAGGAGCCTGAGGGCTGAGGGAGAGCTGGGAAGGGGAGGAGACAGCAAAGGCTACCGGAAATTGGAGGTCAATGTTTATGCCGCTAGGGTGCAAACTGCCCAAGCGGAATATGAAGTGCTTCTCCTCCAATTTCCGGTGGTGCTCACTTTGGCCATGGAGGAGGCCCAGGACAGAAAGGTCAGATTCGGAATGGGAGGGGGAGTTGAAGTGCAGAGCCACCGGGAGATCGGGTTGGTTAATGCGGTCTGAGCGGAGGTGTTCGGCGAAACGATCGGCAAGTCTACGCTTGGTTTCACCGATGTAGATCAGCTGACGTAGAGCAGCGGATGTAATAAATGAGGTTGGAGGAGATGCAGGTGAGCCTCTGTCGCACCTGTAACGACTGCTTGAGTCCTTGAATGGAGTCGAGGGGGAGGTAAAGCGACAAGTGAAGCATCTCTTGTGGTTGAAAGGGAAAGTGCCTGGGGAGGGGGTGGTGCAGGAGGGAAGGGAAGAATTGACCAGGGAGTTACGGAGGGAGCGGTCTTTGCGGAAAGCAGACAGGGGAGAGATGGGAAGATGTGGCGAGTGGTGGGATCACGTTGGAGGTGGCGAAAATGGCGGAGGACTATTTGTTGTATGTGACAGCTAGTGGGGTGAAAGGTGAGGACTAGGGGGACTCTGCCTTTGTTACGCGTGGGGGATGGGGAGAGAGAGCAGTGTTATGGGGTATTGAAGAGACCCTGGTGAGAGCCTCATCTATAGTGGGGGAGGGGAACCCCCGTTCCCTGAAGAATGAGGACATTTCCGATGCCCTGGTGTGGAACACCTCATCCTGGGAGCAGATGCGGCGTAGAGGGAGGAATTGGGAGTAGGGGATGGAGTCCTTACAGGAAGCAGGGTTGGAAGTGTAGTCTAGATAGCCATGGGAGTCAGTGGGTTTATAGTGCATGTGGGTCAGTAGTCTATCACCTGCGATGGAGATAGTGAGGTCAAGAAATGGTAGGGAAGTGTCGGAAATGGTCCAGGTGTACTTAAGTGCTGGATGGAGGTTAGTGGTGAAGCGGATGAAGTCAGTGAGTTGTGTGTGGGTGCAGGAGGTAACACCAAAGCAATCGCCGATATAGCGGAGGTAGAGGTCGGGGATGGGGCCCTGGTACACCTCGAACAAGGATTGCTCGATGTACCCTACAAAGAGGCAGGCATAGCTACCCTACAAAGAGGCAGGCATAGCATCTTGCAAACCGGTCACACAAAAATCATCATCTAACAGCAAGAGAACAATGTGGCACCAAACCATATCAGAGCGTGATTTCATGCACAAATTACTTTCTAGGTCTACATACATTGACAATCACAGAATAATGTATTAGTGTTCAAATAACAATAATTTGTCACAGCTAATTAGTTCTCATGGTGGATGAAAAGTACAAAAGTTTCAAACGCAGACTCTGGAACTTTGCCAAAGTTAGTTGAATCATCCCACAATAAATATTAAATGTATTCACAGGATATCCAGTTGTTTTTAATGAAATTGCATTTCAACATCCATCCACACATTTTCAACTGATATTTGAAGTGAACTAATGTTAGTGGCCATGCACCTGCACTGGGCTGCTCACAATAAAAGGGAAAGTAAAAGAGAAAACAATGTATTTCCTTGCCTTGCAAGGTGTTTGCCGAAGGGGGAATATAATGCCGAGAAAAATATGACAGGCTGTGCCAACAGAAAGTGTAAAAAAAGCAAAGGGGTTAAAGGGATACACAAAAAAATAAAAGCATTACAATATAAAATTACTGAACAAAATATACCACAGAGATTTAATTTTCATTTTTGCATGATGATTTTGCTGGTATTGTTACACTACAGACAGCGAAATAGCATGTACATTTTTAAACAGACACTCCTGAAAATGTAGCTAAAATCTACCGACATACTTTTAACTAATTAAGATTCCATATTTTACAAATATCCTGATTGACACAGACAGCAGTCATCAGCATGTTTTATATCCACCACTTCACATCCCCCAACAAATCTGATGAAAGCCTTTCACTTCAAATATATTAAAATTCCATTAGTGGCTGCTCAGGTGATGCATCTATGTTGAAAGATAAACATCACTACACATATCACTCTCAATATATGTTAAAAATTCCAATGCTGGATAAATAAACAGATGTAGTTTGTCATGGACTGTCATGATGGAGAGACACACCGTGAGATCTATGCAACCTTTAAATATGTATTATTTCCAGTTTCAATGGAGATATTTAACAAGCATAGATTTAACAAAATATTTAACAAGAAATAGTATTTACTAAACCAATACAAAAATGTAAACACGTTTCAAGACATTGGGAGTGGCAGAACCAATCTTTGTATGAATTAACTACTATCCAAAAAACATGGTATCTCAATTCAGAGGTGAGGTTTAATGGGAATATGAAAGAATATACTGCAAGAAAGATAGAAATGGAATGAATAGGACTGATAAAATAAATTATGCTAAAATTCAATAGATTAGAAGGCATGGTAATTTGAAGAAATGAGGAAATGGACAATACCTTTTTCATTGATTTTAATTGTTATGCTTTGATTAGTTTCCGATTTAAGATGTTCCGGTCAATGATTTATTACAATGTGGCATCTTAAGGGGCTGTCCCACTGCGGCGACCTAATTGGCAGTTCAGAAGAGTTTGCCCTCGACTCATACTCGCAGCATGGTCGACACAAGGTCCTAGGTCTTTGTAACTCTCCTTCATGCTCGAGAGTAGTCCCCATGCACTCGAGGCCTCAGCCAGGTTGCTGCGTATTATTCAACATGCTGAAAAATGCCCACGAGTAAAAAAAGGCCGCCATGGAAAAAATATTTTTTTTATTCGTAGGTTTAGTCGTAGTAGGTTGTAGTAGGTCAGCATGTTATTTGTATGTAATTGGGGGTAGTCGAAGGTAGTCAAAGGTCGTCGTAGATAGTCTTCAACATAGTCGAAGGGAGGGCGAAGGAGATCGAAGGAGGTCATCTTCACTCTCCACTGTTTGGTGTCCAATTTTCCTGAAGCAAGTCGAAGCTAGTCTTCAACATAGTCGAAGGAGGTCGAGGGGGTCTTCTACATAGTCTAAGAAGGTCTTCAACATGACAGTTTTTCAAACTCTCCTAAACTCTTCTAAACTCGTCAATTAGATCGTCACTGTGGGACAGCCCCTTTATACCAAAGTGTTAAGCACTGACACTACTAGAAACGGAAAGAGACACAGCAACAACCAAAGCCCGATCTGCCATCTGGAATTACCGGTCCTGAATGCCGAAGAACTTTCAAACCCTGGATTGGACTCATGAGCCACCTGAGAGTCCTTAAAAACAACGGAATGCAGAACGACTAGAGAATATACCATCAACAGCTTGGAAAAATTAACTCAAGTGCAACCTCATATGAAATCAAGCTTTCATGGCAAATGCTTATCCTTGAGCAGGCAAAGTATTAATGAGGTAAATCCAACTTTATATACATTGAGCGATGATGGTGAATGAGATATTCCCTTTCTTACAGGATGAATCCATCTCTACTGGCTGGAAAACCACACACCAAAGCACAAACACCAGGAGCCGGCAACTGCTGATATCTAGCAGTACTGGGTGGTAAGCGTAAGAATCTTCCTAATGTTGCTGGGAGTGACCTAGGGGTTCTAGGATAGGTTGCAAAATGTTATGACTAAGTAGGGGGCAAGGAAAGGCAGTGGAATGAATGGGGGATTTGGAGGACTTGGAGGAGGGAGTATCGAAGACGAATGACAATTGGAGAGTAACCTGCAGAGTGTGAAGGGCAGTACATCAGAAGGCTGCTTCATTCTTGGAAAGGGCTATCAGCCAGCAGTTGCTGAATGGCTGCTGCAGGTAGATGAGAGTGGGGTACAGGAGGGTATCGATGGCAAAAAAAACAAGGCAGGGGCTTAAAGGAAAGAAGGTGAATTAAAAAAAAGAAAGGAACTAAGAAGGAGGGGACTGATTGAAACAGTAATAGGAAAGGGTCAGGAAACTATGGTTAAGAGACTGAAAAAAATGGTAAATGAAGAAGGAAGGTGTTCAGGGAGCAGAGTATGAAGTACGCAGCCAAGGCAAGTGTTGTAAGATTGTACAAATATGTGGTCAGAGGGAATCTGTGTGTGCTGAGAAATAGTATATATGCAAGTATTTATCTGTGCACTAAGTCTGTACACCTGGGCCAGGTCTTCTATCGTCTTGGATCGCCATGCCTTTATATAAAGAATTCACTCTGTGCATACTGCCAATAGCTGTCATACCACATTAAAATAATTAATGCTTCCAATCCTCACAATTGGAATGAAAGCAAAACATCCCAGATCCTGGAGGACTTTAACAAACAGTTAGGGCAAATGACAGTTTTAATCCCCAATTTGTGCTGAGGTAATGTAGTGGATTTCATCTAAACATTGAGCAAGTTCCTGGGGAGAAAATGAGGTTATCAATTGGGTTTAGCTGGTGTTCACTGTTCAAATAAATAGTTAGCCAGCTTCAACATTCAAATATCACCTTAATAATTATTTTGAATGAGCAACAGAACTGTTATTAGATCGTTAGAATTTTTTTTTTTTAGAAATGACCTAATGAGAATCATGGGGAAAAAAAGTTATATATCATTATACTTTATCATCCTTCAAGAACTTAAGGTTTTGAGTAATTTAAATGCTTCAATAGATGATAAATGTATTGCTATTAGTTTTGCACTATATTTAAAGATAATAACATTTTTTAAAGTTGGTCTGGTTGAAATAGTGTGAGATAGTTATATTGTTCCATTATTTGAAGTAGTGTGAGATAGTTACTTATGTTATTTTGATATATGAAAAAAGTGTCTTATTCAACAATTGTGAAGATGCTAACATTCTAATTTCAAAAATATCCTTTGGTTGCATTATTTTATTTTACATTCTTGAGCAGCATCAACTGAAATTTAGTAGTATTCTTTAGTTTGATATATATCCGACATTAATCAATTTCTCAGTTGTTTGTTTTGTTATGTAGCTGTAATCTAGTGGCAAAAATCTAAAATGTCACCGAATATTAATGCATAAATGACAAATTCAACAATGTTCACCAGAAAGAACATATACTTTTATAACACGGAAAATGCGGTAAGGATATGGAATATCTTAAGAGAATACTGTAGACTGATATTACTGCAAAGGTAATATTTCTAACAGTTCACAAATATTTTGGTAGTTCACACCAAAATTGACTTTCTTGCAAATTTAAATTTAAAATGGGTTTATGTATTCAAATGTATCCCTTCATTAGGTTTCACTTTCTAAAATGTTGGAACATTGAGACACCAAATTATGAATTGCAATACTTTCCCAAAATGATACACCCTTCATAAAAATAATACGTTAATGTCAATTTCTAGACAACACACAAAATACGTGCTTTAATTTGCAGGTGTATTAGGTTACACTAAATTCCTAACTAGAGTTTAAAATACGAAAATAGTTTAATCCTACCGTCTCAAAAGTTTCATTGGAAATTGATCATAATGACATGGCAAATATAGCAATATGAAAATACCATCAGACAAAATGGAAAATAATTGCAATGTAACACATTGAAATGCTTCAGTGAATTTAACTTTCCTACTGCCTTCAGTCACTGCAGGCCAACAAATGTTACCTGTTCTTCCAGTATGAAAAGCTTTACAATGAATTATCTTTACATCTGGGTATAAACTGGCATTGAGTACTATGGTTCATCAGCAAGAGCAAAGTGTGTATCACTTCTCACATCATTCAGGAGAAAATAATGGTATTTTAAGTAACTATTCATGGACAGAAGTACACAACCTAGCAATAGCATTTTCTATCCATTATGCATAAGACTGATCACAATAAGATTTTACCAAGCTTTTTCTTCAGGAGGAATAGTGTACGTTAGAGATGATTAAATCATCCATTAAACCAAAAGCACCACACCTATTAAAAAGTTTTAAGCAATACCCTAACTTCTACAAAGCAGAATGATAATTCAGAAATGTAATACCAAATGTTTCCAAGAACCCCAAAACACAAGATCAAAATTAAAATAAACTATCAACAAGCTTAAGCAAGATAACAAAAATCTAGTTTTTGTATTTATTAAATTTCCCAATGGAACTTTTTAACTGTCACAACATTAAATACAATCTAATAAAAACCTTATTTTCTTGGTCAAGATGTTGTTTAATTCTTTTTAAAAGTCATACTTAACACAAAAAACCTAACAAGGCTTCTAGTTCTTTTTATAATTCATCTCTCGCTGCTATATGTTTCAAATAGTTATGTTACCGAATAAAAATTTGGAAACATTAGAACTTACAGTTTGCAGAAATCCATCAAAGCTTCAATTCAGATTAAATGACCAATAACTGGAAGGGATGGGAAAAGATTCTGATCCCAGACCAACAACAATATATTTGCTGCTGGAAAATAAATAAATATTCCTTCTTCACTTCATCCTCCAGTCTGATTGCTGCAAATAATCTTTTGTGCAGGATATATGAAGATTATGGTCTTCAGGATGTCGTCATCATTCAAAGATTTCCAATAATCTATTTTGAATAAAGTATCCAGAGGTAAATGCAGCCATGAGTCTATTGCGAAGATTCTGGTTCTGATGCACATCTGCCTTAGTTTTTCAAAAGCACATACTACTTTCACCACACTGGCATTCTGACCCAGGCCTGGCTTTGAAAAGTTATTACTTGTCTCTCAACACAGACTGCTCTTATTGTATTTGCAGTTAAACTAAGACTCGGCTTTAAAAGCCACAGATGCCTTTTTTCTTCAGTCCACCACACAATGGAAGGGCATTTTCTAAATGACTGTCTCCTTCAAATTAACAAAAGGTGCTTTCATAAGAAAACCCCATTTGATTTTGCTCAAATTTGATTACAAGGAAGGAAAAGGAAAAGGCAGTCAAAAAAGAATACCCCCAGATGCTTTCTCATTCAGCTCGAGGAATGAGCTTTATCTGTGCCTTTAAACTGTACTCTTGCAAAAGCATTTTAGTCAGCAAAACTTGACAAAAATTATTAGTTTGCCATTTCTCATATAACCGCCAAAGGAATATGATAAAAAGGCTTTTTATGGGATCACCTGCTTGGATCAAAATAATGAAGATTAGGTATTTCATTATAAATTACAGTGGGATATAGAGTTAGTTGTCATATTAATAGCAACCTGCCTCTGGCCTTCATTGGTAGCTATTCACCTAGACAAAAGACCTGGGGTTGTCTATTGAACTCATGCTGTAGGTCTGATCAATTTTCCATCATCAAGCAAAGAGGCAACCAACAAAGGAATCCACACATGACTGACCTCTTAAGCCCACTGATAAAAGGCCAACCAACCTAAACACATATTCTGGAATATGGCAGATAAATTCTATGCAGAAGGTAGAAAGAAAGACACAGGAGAGCTGGTCTATAATTCTCTTTCTATGGCCCAATGGGCACATTTTTGTAGCTGCTTGTTTTCAGCTGCAGATAATTACAGTGCTGTAGTGATAAAAAAAAGCTTTCAAGGAAAAGCTTTGAAAAAGCAAACAATGCACTTTTTTGTTACTGTTCCTGTAATTTCATTTGATGACAGCCATGAAATTTTATGCACAAAGGCTAAAATCTCAACTTCATGTTAAAGACAATAAGAGATACTTGCCAATTGCCACAATGTAAAATCAAATGCATGAATTAATTTCAAAGAACATAGTTTAATTTGTCATAAAACTGTACATAGCGTACAGCCACTCTCAAGTTGTACACTCAGAGTGCCTTTAACTAACCTTATCAACATAAACCTGCATTTCTAATTGCATCATGAATGCTTCAACAAAGAATATTCCTGTTTATGTGGGAAATTAGGTTCAATTATGATTTAAGGGCAATTAACATTTCATGTCTCAGAATCTCTAAAAATAATTCCACTTACACACAGCATCCTGCACATGATTCTGTAAATTGTTGTACACCAGATATGGTTTCACTAAATCACAGGATGTATACCGCCTTGTTTCAAATGCAAACAGATAAATAATCCAATCATGCAGAAAATTCTCTCACTGTTAACAGATATAAATTAACCATCCTTTAAATGGTCTGAATACAAGAATAACTTCCAAGGTTGTTTACGGTAAAATGATGATGTAGGCTAGTCTGCAGTAGGACTAACTTTGATCTTCAAGGTGTTCACTGATTTACAAATAATAACAAACACACTGATAATCCAATCCAAATGGATTTAAATAATAGATTTAAATTTGCACTGGAGCATGCATTAAATATATCCATAATGTTGTTGTCTCCCCTCTGTACTAAAACATTTTATGGAACTGGCAGGTTTACATGCAGCCATTTGCAAACTACAACCTTTCAAATGCAGATGTATCACACATCTGGAAATAAACAAAAAAAAAACCTACTCAGGAACCTCAAGAAGAACCTCGGCAGATCAGGCAGCGGCTGTGGAGGTATGGACCAATGACATTTTGGGTCTGAATAAGGTTTCTGACCCAAAATGTCTAATCTGCCTGCTGAGTTTGTCCAGCAGTATGGTTTTTTTGTGTCTCCATATTCCTGGCATTTATCATTTAAAATTAAGAATGATGGAGGTCAAAACATCAACATAATTGTCACACTGGCTCTGTTGTATTTAACAGCAAATAATTTCCAAAAAACTGTTGCCATGTGATTTTGATTAAAGTCACCTGGAGTACATACAAAGACTTAAAGTGATAGTAGGATGTATGCTGGACTAGGCTATACATAAAGATGATAAAACTGTTTGATAACCCTGGGCTGTATTTTGAGAACTTTGCATGTACTGCAAAATGGTATCCAACAGCAATTTTCTTATTCCTGACAATCATAGAAACATAGAAACATAGAAATTAGGTGCAGGAGTAGGCCATTCGGCCCTTCGAGCCTGCACCGCCATTCAATATGATCATGGCTGATCATCCAACTCAGTATCCCGTACCTGCCTTCTCTCCATACCCCCTGATCCCCTTAGCCACAAGGGCCACATCTAACTCCCTCTTAAATATAGCCAATGAACTGGCCTCAACTACCCTCTGTGGCAGAGAGTTCCAGAGATTCACCACTCTCTGTGTGAAAAAAGTACTTCTCATCTCGGTTTTAAAGGATTTCCCCCTTATCCTTAAGCTGTGACCCCTTGTCCTGGACTTCCCTAACATCGGGAACAATCTTCCTGCATCTAGCCTGTCCAACCCCTTAAGACTAAATCATAACACTAAACCATAGTTTGAAAGGACCTGATGACCTGCATCCTGGGGATTTAAAGGTGTAGTTATAGAAATACCAGATGCACAAGTTGTCATAGTCATGGAGTTATAGAGACAGACAACATGGAAGCATGTCCTTTAGCCCACTCTGTGCATACTGGCCATCAATCACCTACCTACAGTATACACAGTGATCAACCTTAATCCCATTTCCCATCCCCGCACCAGATTCTGTGAGCCACTTCTTCAATGGGGGCAGTCTGAAGTGGCCAATTAACCTATTACTCTCACGAGTTAGGATGTGGAAGGAAGTCCAAGCACCCAGAGCAAACTCTCGTGGTCATAGAAAAAACATGCACATCCATAAAGACAGCATCTGAAATCAGGGCTGAACACATGTCCCAGTGTGCAAGGCAGCAGCTCTAATCGCTGTACCACTATTTTTTATTTGGACTATCAGAAGATCTTCAGTAACGTGCCAAACATATTATTATTAAACAAAATTAGAATGCACAATACTGAGGGTAATATACTGGAATCAGGGAGGATTGAACAGAATAGTGAAGTGCCACAGGGGCAGTAAGAATGGAGGGGGAATGGGTGGGTGGGTGGGGGGGGGGGAGGGAGGGCAAGCCCTTCGACAGTCTATATTTGGCTCAAGTGTAATATATATATACATTTGGTGATGATATAAAGTCGGCTGGCAGCTTGGGCTGTGAGGGTGATGCAGAGAATGGAACATGTGAATGGGTGTGGCCATGGCAGATGGACAATAACATGAAGATATCTGACGTTATCCATTTCGGTAGAAAAGAAAGAAAGGCAGAGTATTGGTTAAATGATGAGAGTTTGAAAGGTAGCAATTGTAAGCACTTGGGCATCTATGTTCACGAATCACCGAAAGTTAACACATCCGGTGCAACAAACAATTTGAAAGAAAAACAGTACACGAGGATTTGAATGTAAGCGTAGAGGTTATTCCACCTAAATTGAATACTCACAAGGCTGTATATAGATGATTGTTTCTTCATATGGTGTGTCCTATTTAAGGACAGATATCTTTGCAATCACCAGTGAAGGTTTACGTAGATTGATTCAGAGAATGGAAAGTTTGTTTTCTTTTTTTTTTTGTTTATTTTATAAGAAGTTAATACAGCACAAAACAGTACAGTGGCACCTAATTTTAGGTGCCAACTATGTAATACCGTAATCCATTCTATGTACAACCTCTAGTTTTATGTTATAAGAAGGAAGTAAGCAGAACAAGAAAAAGAAAACAATAGAAAGAGGAAAAAGTGGAAAAATAGATAGTCGAGAGTAGAAAAACGTGAAGTGTGTATATAAAAAAATAAATAAAATAAAAATAAAAAAAGGAAGAGAGAAAGTGGAAAGTAGAAATAGAAGAGAAGGCCCCTTAAAAGAGAATTTTTCAAATCTGTATTCGGAGATGTAACTCTATCCGCGTCATGAACTGAAATCAGCAATCCTTACGGCACCGCTGCATCACATGATTCCAGAAAGTCGATGAAAGGAGACCAACTCTTTAAGAATTGGTCATATTTATCTATTAGTCGGAGTCTCATTTCTTCAAGGCGTGCTATGTCCATCATATTCCTAATCCACATTTTAACAGTTGGTGTGGTTGTATTATTCCAAAATTTAAGTATCAATTTCTTTCCAATTATTAACCCATAATTAAAAAAAACATTTTGATCTTTATTTAAATTGGTATCTTCTCCTATTATTCCAAATATAATCCATTCCGTTTTAGGTTCTATTCTTGACTTGAAAATCTTTGTAAATATATCAAATATATCACTCCAAAATTTATTCAACTTTGTACATCCAGCAAATGAGTGTGTTATATTAGCGTTTTGAAACAAACATTTATCGCATCTGGGAGAGACGTTTGGATAAAATTTATTCAACCTCGTTTTTGAATAATATATTCTATGTAATAATTTGAATTGAATTAAATTATGTCTTGCATTAATAGAACAATTATGTGTATTCATAAAATACTTTTCCCATCTATCCTTCGAGATCTTTATCATTAACTCTTGTTCCCAATCTTCCCTTAATGCTTCTGTTGAGGGTGATTCTCTATTTAATATATTATTATAAAAGTATGATATTAATTTTTGTGAATCAGCCTTAATATTCATTGCTTCTTCTAAAGGATCTAAAAATATAGTTTGAAATCTATGTGTATATTTCTTCATAAAGTCACATACTTGTATATATTTAAAATATTGATTATCCTTCAATTTAAATTTTAATTTTAATTGTTGAAATGATAACAGTTTGCCCATAAAATACATGTCCCCTACTTTCCTAATCCCCAGTCTATCCCATTGTTGATATGTGTTGTCAATGAGAGAAGGTTTGAATGCGGGGCTGTTCAATAGTGGAGTTAGTACTGATAAATTATTTAATTTCAAGGATACTTTTATTTGTTTCCAAATTCTTATTATATTGTGAATAATTGGGTTCTTCTTATATATTATACTATTCAATTTTATCGGTGAGAGCAGGATCGTTCCTATATCGTGCGGATAGCACTCCTCTTTCTCCATTCTTATCCACTCCAACTGCTGAGTGGAACTATCCAGCCAGTATATTATGTTCTTAATATGCACTGCCCAGTAGTAATATATAAAGTTAGGTAATGATAAACCCCCAACTTCTTTAGATTTGCACAAATGCTTTCGTTGAATTCTATGTGTTCTGTAGTCCCATATAAAATTAGTGATAGTGGAATCTAATTTTTTGAAAAAATATTTTGGAATATATATTGGGATCGCTTGAAACAAATATATTAATTGTGGTAAGAAAGTTATTTTTATAGCGTTAATTCTACCTATCAATGAGAGTGGAAGCGTTTTCCAAAATTTAATCGTATCATTCAGTTTATTTAATAGTGGTGTAAAATTGGCACTAAATAATGATTTGTGTCTTCTCGTAATTTGAATACCCAGGTACTTGAATTTTTCTGTTGCAATTTTGAAGGGGAATTTTAGTAAGTGTCTCGAATCCTGTGGATTTAAAGACATAATTTTGCTTTTATTCCAATTTATTCTATATCCTGAAAAAGAGCCGAATTCCTCAATTAGTGTTAATAAGGTGGGTATACTCGTTTGTGTATTAGTAATATATAAAAGGATATCATCAGCGTATAATGAAATTTTATTCTTTGAGTCCTTACTGTTATATCCGTGAATATTCGGGTGATTTCTAATCCTTTCGGCCAGCGGTTCTATCATAAGGGCAAATAGCAATGGTGATAAGGCACACCCTTGCCTATTACCCCTTGATAAGTAAAATTTTGGAGATAGCGTATTGTTAGTTAATATTCTTGCCGTAGGTCTATCATAAAGTAGTTTAATCCATCTAATAAAATTCTCTCCCATATTAAATTTTTGGAGTACCTTGTATAAATACTGCCATTCTACTTGATTAAATGCCTTCTCTTCATCCAACGTGACCACTGAGATATCTTCATTGTCCTTCTTATGAGAGTACATTATATTAAAAAGCCTTCTCAAATTATTAAATGATTGTCTTTTGGGTATAAATCCCGTTTGATCCGTATTTATTAAATTGTTAATATAATTATTTAGCCTTCTAGCTAGAATCTTTGCTAAAATTTTCTGATCCGTATTTAGAAGTGATATAGCTCTATAAGAACCAGGCTCATCTAAATCTTTATCTTTTTTTGGTATAAGCGTTATTGTTGCTTCTGCTAGGGTTTCTGGTAGTTTATTTTCAGTAAAAGCCTGCGTGTATAAGTTAAATAATCTTGGTACAATTGACTCCTGAAATCTTTTATAAAATTCATTACTAAAGCCATCTGGTCCTGGGGTCTTCCCATTTTTCAATGAGTTTATTATTTGTTTTATTTCTTCACTAGTAATCCGTGCTCCTAATTGCTCTTGTTCTAAACTATCCAATTTTGGGAGCTTGCAATTATCTAAAAAATTTGTAATTTTACTTACATCTGTCTTTATTTTGGATGTGTATAAATTATGATAAAATTGGGCAAACCTCTTATTAATATCCTTAGGCAATGTTAGAAACTCACCCTTGTCCGATTTAATTTTTGTAATAGTTTTTTCCTTTTCTCGTTGCTTCAGTTGCCTCGCAAGCAGTTTATGTGGCTTATCCCCAAATTCGAAGTGAGCTTGTTTTGTAATTTGGAATAATCTTATTACTCTAGCCGATAATATTCTATTGACTTTATATTTCAGTAAAGTTTGTTTTCTGAGAGATTGAAAAGAGTGTGCCTAAACATTCTCTAGTGTAGAAGAAAGGGAGGTTATCTCATGAACAAATAAAATTGCATAAGAGTAGAGACTAGGATAATGTTTTACCAGGCTGGGATATCTCTCCCTCCTAACCCCATTATTTTGCCTTCTCCCCATAACCTCTGACACCTGTATTAATCAAGAATCTACCTTACATATATCCACTGACTTGGCCTCCACAGATTCACCACCCTCTGACTAAAGAAATTCCTTCTCATCTCCTTCCTAAAAGAATGTCCTTTAGTTCTGAGGCTATGACCTCTAGTCCTAGACTCTCCCACTAGTGGAAACGTCCTCACCACATCCACTCTATCCAAACCTTTCACTATTCTGTACGTCTCAATGAGGTTCCCCCTCATTCTTCTAAACTCCAGCGAGTACAGGCCCAGTGCCATCAAGCGCTCATCATATGTTCACCTACTCATTCCTGAGATCATTCTTGTAAACGCCGTCTGGACCCTCTCCAGAGCCAGCACATCCCTCCTCAGATATGGTCCCCAAAACGGCTCACAATACTCCAAATGCGGCCTGACCAGCGCCTCAGCATTACATTCTTATTTTTGTATACAAGCCCTGTCGAAACAAATGCCACATTGTGTTTGCTTTCTTTACTACCGATTCGACTTGCAGATTAACTTTTTGGGAATCCAGCACCAGCACTCCCAAGTCCCAATAGACCTCCAATTTCAAGATTCTCACCCCGTTTAGAAAATAATAATCTACGCCTTTATTCCAACTACCAAAATGCATGACTCCGCACTTTGCTACATGATATTCCATCTGCCACTTCTCTGCCCACTCTCCCAATCTATCCAAATCCTTCTGCAGAGTCCATGATTTCTCTACACTACCTGCCCCTCCACCTATTTTCGTATCATCTGCAAACTTGGCAACTTAGCGAAACGTCACCCATTCCTTCTCTCCAGAAATGCTGCCTGTCCCGCTGAGTTACTCCAGCTTTTTGTGTCTATCTTTGGTTTAAACCAGCATCTGCAGTTCCGTCCTACACATTTCATCCTCTGATATTTCTATCACTTCCAACATCCCAGGGCCAGTCACATCTTCCTCACCCCCTTCCGCCTTCAGAGAGACTGCTCCCTCATTCATCCCTTTCCACCCAAACTACCACCTCCCCAGGTACTTTCCCTTGAAACCGCAAGAGATTTGACACCTGTCCCTATGCCTCCTCCCTCACTTTCACCCAGACACCCCAGCAGTCCTTTCAGGCGAGCCAGAGGTTCTCATGAACCTCCTGTAACCTCATCTACTGCATCCTGTGTTCCCGGTGTGGCTTCTGCACATCCGCAAGATCAAGTGTAGACTCAGTGACCGCTTCATCAAACACTTGCGCTCAGTCTGCCAAGGCCTACTGGATCTTCTGTTTCTACCCAATTTAATTCCTCTCCCCATTCCCATACTGATCTTTCTGTTTTGGGCCTCCTCCCTTGCCAGGGTGAGGCCAAACACGCAAACTGAAAGAGCAGTACTAAGAGCAGTACTTCTCTACACTACCTGCCCCTCCACCTATTTTCGTATCATCTGCAAACTTGGCAACTTAGCGAAACGTCACCCATTCCTTCTCTCCAGAAATGCTGCCTGTCCCACTGAGTTTCCCGCTTGGGTATCTTACAACTCAACCATGGACGAAAATCATGGGGTGGGATGGTGGGAACATCATGTTTTGAGAGGTGAGGTACAATCCCCCCCATGTTTTCTAATCAGGATTTTGAAATTCGGTGAAAAAAAATCTATTAAAAATCTCCGCTTTCCGCGAGACAGTGGAGGTGGGACTGATGATCGAGGGCGCCAATTGGACGAGAGAGACGTCGGTCAGTAGGCAATGGTGATGATTCAGCGCAATGATTGGAGGAGGGAGGTGTCGGTCAGAAGCGGGAGAAGGGGGGTGGGACTGAGGATAGAGTGTGTTGATTGGAGGAGGAAGACGTCCTGGTGGAGCAAAGATCTTAGAGCAGAGTTTGAATCGGCCCGTTTGCAGGGCCTTTCATCGCCCAGCGCGGTTAGAATCGACCGCGGGATCTTCCATCGCCCCGCGGTCAAATTGCTGCATCAAGGCAATCGAGGCTCCCAATGTTGAATCCCCCGCTGGGGGATGGAAGATCCCACGGCCGGTTTTAAGCCGCGCAAGGCAATGAAAGGTCCCGCGAACAGGCCAATTCAAGCCCTACGATTCGGGGCAGACGAAGCTGTTGTTGCTCAAGTTCGGCGTCGGTCACCAACCAGATCAGTTTCTGATGTCACCATCCACAGGGCCCACGGCCGAAGTCTCGCATCTGTGTGTGTGTGCGCCCACAATGAAATTGAGCCCCCCCGTGTTTTGATAGCGATTTCCGCCCGTGAACTCAACAGTGTGAACATTGAATTCTCCACTTTTATATAACTGCCAAATAAGCTCAATAAGTTAGAACTGATTGCTGATGAAACCACTGCGGACGACTGGATCAAGACAACGATATGACGGAGTACAAGAAAGAGAAAGGAAACATTGTGTCATGATATCAGAACAACAACCTAGCCCTAACATTAGCAAGACTAAAGAGTTTGATGTTGAACTGAGGAAGTAGAGGGAGGGAGGGTGAGTGGGTAGTGAATACAAACCTGTCCACATCTATTGAGCTGCTGTAGAGATGATTGGCAGTTTCAAATTATTTGACATCCACATCAACAGCAACGTGACCTGACCCCTTCACACTGATGCAGTGATCCAGAAAGTGTATAACTCATTTACTTTCTCAGATGTTTAAGAAGATTCAGCATGTCCATAGGGATCTCTCATACTTCTATAGGTCAATATGTTATATTTTTAAGTTCTTATGCAACATCAGTCTCTCTAATGCCTCTTTGATCCTATCCTGTAATGTGGTGATCACAACCATAAACAATACTATAACTGTTACATAAATTATATCCTTGCTCTTCTATTCTATGCATTAAACTATAAAATTAGTATCCCCCATACCTTCTTCACCATCTACAGTAATCTATCTAAAACTAAAATTTACCAGAATGCTGCCTGAATTAGAGGGCATTAGCCATAAGGAGAGGTAAGACAAACTTGGATTGTTTTCTTTTGAGCATCGAAGGATGAGGGAAGACTTAACAAAAGTATATAACATTTTGAGGCGTAGATAGTGTTAATAGTCATAACCTTTTTATTCCAGGGTTAAATGTCATAGACTAGAGGGCATAACTTTAAAGTGGGAGGGGCAAAGTTTAAAGGAGATGTGCGGGGCATCCCTACTCTCAATGTTTTTACATTGAGAGTGGGGATTCCTGGAGCATGCTGTCGGGGATAGTAGCAGTGCTCCAGGAACTTTTGTTTCTGAGGGGCCATATTCTCTCTCTAGTTACCCTCTTTCCCCTAATAAAATCTCCTTGGATTTTCTGTAATATTATCTGCTAGAGCTATCTCCTGCTTATATAAGTATGCTCCTCAGTTCCCAAAACTCCTCCACGGATACAGCTGTTTATACCTGTCTCATGCCTCCTTCTTTTTCCTGCCCAGAGCCTCAATTTCTTTTGTTATCCAAGCTTCCTTACTCCTACCAGCCTGACCCCTTACTCCTGTTAAACATGCATGCTCTTAAGTCACCACACTTTTAAAAGCATCCCACTTTCCAGACGTTACTTTCCCCGCAAACAACCTGTTCCAATCAATGTGCAGGGAGGAACTGCAGATGCTGGTTTAACTCAAAGATAGACATAAAATGCTGGAGTAACTCCGCGGGCCAAATAGCAGCTCTGGAGAGAAGGAATGGATGACGTTTCGGGTCGAGACCCTTCTTCAGACTGAATGCTATCAAAACAGAATATAGTGCCTGCCCCGCTGAGTTACTCCATCATTTTGTGTCTATCTCTGTTCCAATCAAATTGAGTACGTCTCTGTCTAATACCATCAAAGTTGTCCTTGACCCAATTCAGAATTATGACTCATGGGCTTGCCTTTTCTTTAGCCATAACTATTTTAAAGACAATAGACAATAGACAATAGGTGCAGGAGTAGGCCATTCGGCCCTTCGAGCCAGCACCACCATTCAATGTGATCATAGCTGATCATCCCCAATCAGTACCCCGTTCTTTCCCTCTCCCCTTATCCCCTGACTCCACTATCTTCAAGACACGTATCTAGCTCTCTCTTGAAAGTATCCAGAGAACCGTCTCCACCGCCCTCTGAGGCAGAGAATTCCACAGACTCACTACTGGCTCTGAGAAAAAGTGTTTCCTCGCCTCCGTTCTAATAGGCTTACCCCTTATTCTTAAATTGTGGCCCCGGGTTCTGTACTCCCCCAACATCGGGAACATGTTTCCTGCCTCTAGCGTGTCCAAACCCTTAATAATCCTGTATGATTCAATAAGATCCCCTCTCATCCTTCTAAACTCAATAGTATACAAGCCCAGCCGCTCCTTTCACTCTGCATATGACAGACCCGCTATCCCGGGAATTAACCTTGTAAACCTACAAAACTCCCTCAATAGCAAGAATGTCCTTCCTCAAATTAGGAGACCAAAACTGCACAAAACACTCCAGGTGTGGTCTCACTAGGCCCCTATACAACTGCAGAAGGACTTATTTGCTCCTATACTCAACTCCTCTTGTTATAAAGGCCAACATGCCATTCGCTTTCTTCACTAACTGCTGTACCTGCATGTTTACTTTCATTGACTGATGAACAAGGACGCCCAGATCCCATTGTACTTCCCCTTTTCCCAACTTGACACTATTTAGATAGTAATCTGTCTTACAGTTTTTGCTACCAAAGTGGATAACCTCACATTTATCCACATTAAAGTGCATCTGCCATGCATCTGCCCACTCACACAGCCTGTCCAACTCACCCTACATTCTCATAACATCCTCCTCACAGTTCACACTGCCACTCAGCTTTGTGTCATCTGCAAATTTGCTAATGTTACTTTGAATCCCTTCATCTAAATCATTGGTGCATATTGTAAATAGTAGCGGTCCAAGCACTGAGCCTTGCGGTACCCCACTAGTCACTGCCTGCCATTCTGAAAGGGACCCGTTAATCCCATCTCTTTGTTTCCTGTCTGCCAACCAATTTTCTATCCATGTCAGCACTCTACCCCCAATACCATGTGCCCTAATTATGCCCACTAATCTCCTATGTGGGACCTTATCAAATGCTTTGTGAAAGTACAGGTACACTACCTTTCAAGGTACCTTCGTCGGGTTTCCGTTGTCGTTGGGGCCGCAACGAGGAGCGGCCTCCAACAGGAAGAAGCCGGGGACTCTGGTGCTACAACTCACCGTCGCCGTCGCGGGGCTGGCCGAGTCTGGAACGGGTGGAGCGGTGGAGGAGCGCTGCTGCTGCTGCTGCTGCGGCCCGACCGGAGAGTTGGAGGCCCCAACGACAGGTCTGTGGACGGCGGCACCGGGAGCCCGCGGCTCCCTGGAGGGAGACCGCTTTTCAGGGCTCTCACAACGGCGACTTCCCCCGCCCGAGTTGCGGGGTTGAAGAGCTCCTGGAGCGGGGCCTGACACCACTGCCCCGCGCGGCTTGGACTCTGCGAGCGCACACCGGGGGCTCTAACACCAAGACCCGGTGTGCGACCTCGCACCACCCGGCGTGGCTTAAATGGCCGCGGGACAATTGCCATCGCCAGCCGGGGGCTTTGACTTTGACTCTGACATCGGGGAGGGGAGAGTGCAGTGGAGAGATAAGTTTATTTGGCCTTCCATCACAGTGATGTGATGGATGTTTATGTAAATTATGTTGTGTCTTGGGTCTATGTGTTTGTATGTATGGCTGCAGAAACGGCATTTCGTTTGGACCTCAAGGGGTCCAAATGACAATAAATGTATCTTATCTTATCTTATCTTAGGTACACTACCTTTCACTACCTTTGTGAAAGTCCAGGTACACTGGCTCTCCCTTGTCCATTTTCCGAGTTACATCCTCAAAAAATTCCAGAAGATTAGTCAAGCATGATTTTCCCTTTGTAAATCCATGCTGACTTGGACCGACCCTGTTACTGCTATCCAAATGTGCCGCTATTTCATCTTTTATAATTGACTCCAGCATCTTCCCCACCACCAATGTCAGGCTAACTAGTCTATAATTCCCAGTTTTCTCTCCTGCCTTTCTTAAAAAGTGGGATAACATTCACTACCCTCCAATCCACAGGAACTGATCCTGAATCTATAGAACATTGGAAAATTATCAGAAATGCGTCCACAATTTCTAGAGCCACTTCCTTAAGTACCCTGGGATGCAGACCACCAGGCCCTGGGGATTTATCAGCCTTCAGTCCCATCAGTCTACCCAGCACCATTTCCTGCCTAATGTGGATTTCCTTCAGTTCCTCCATCACCCCATATCCTCTGGCCACTGGTACATTGTTTGTGTCCTCCTTAGTGAAGACGGATCCAAAGTACCTGTTCAACTCATTTGCCATTTCCTTGTTCCCCATAATAAATTCACCTTTCAAGGGTCCAAATTTGGTCTTAACTATTTTTTTCCTCTTCACATACCTAAAGAAGCTTTTACTATCCTCCTTTATATTCTTGGCTAGCTTACCTTCGTACCTCATCTTTTCTCCCCATATTGTCTTTTTAGTTATCTTCTGTTGCTCTTTAAACATTACCCAATCCTCTTGCTTCTCGTTCATCGTTGCTACGTTGTACTTCTTATCTTTTATTTTTATACTGTCTCTGTCATCCCTTGTCAGCCACGGTCGCCTTACTCCCCTTGGAATCTTTCTTCCTCTTTAGAATGAACTGATCCTGCACCTTCTGTATTATTCCCAGAAATATCTGCCATTGTTGTTCCACTGTCAATGCTCTTAGGGTATCTTTCCAGTCAACTTTGGCCAGCTCCTCCCTCATGGCTCGACATTCCCCTTTATTCAACTGTAACATTGACACCTCCGATTTACCTTTCTCCCTCTCCAATTGTAGATTAAACTTGATCATATTATGGACACTATCTCCTAATGGCTCCTTAACCTCAAGTTCCTTTATAATCCGGTTCATTACATAACACTAAATCCAGAATTGCCTTCTCCCTGGTAGGCTCCAATACAAGCTGCTCTAAGAATCCATCATGAAATCACTCCTCAAACTCCCTTTCTTGGGGTCCAGTACCAACCTGGTTTTCCCAGTCTACCTACATGTTGAAATCTCCCATAACAACCGTAGCATTACCTTTGCTACATGCCAATTTTAATTCCTGTTTCAACTTGCAACTTGGTTGCTGGGCCGAAGAGGCTCATCCACTGACATTTCAGTATCTTGCTCTTCCCAATTATGACATACAAAATCATGTAAGACTCGTGTCAAAGCAAATGATTTTAAGAGGGCATGGCAGGTTGAACGCTGAGAAGTTGTTTCCACTGGCAGCTACAGGATTGACGAGTGATGTCTCGGCTTAAGGAGTCAGTACCGAGGTCTGGAGGAATTTCTTCACACAGATGATAATTGTGAATCAATGAAATTCTCCACACCAAGAAGTTATGGACAATATGTCACTCAGTATATTCACTGGCTCAGTATTAGAACCCAAGGGGATCTATAGATTTTATAATTGGGAAGAAAATGGAGTTGAGGCAGAGATTAACCATGATTTTATCAAAAGGCAGAGCAAGGCTCAAAGGAAATGTAACTTCTCCTATTTCCATTTCTTACATTCTTAAGGTGCCACATGAAACTCAATGACCTTCAGTAACATTTAGCTTTAACATCAATCTAGGATTACAGAATAGAGAATACTTGGCTGTTACGGCCCCGTGCAATGAATTAACTAGTCAAGTATTGCAAAGCTTTCACTAAGATAGCTTTCTTCAAAAAGGATCAGAGATTCGCATGATGATTGAAAATCATAGACTGAACATCCATCATACTTCATTATGCATTTGATTTTTCAATTCAAGATTCCACTTCCCTAGAAAATATAATATTCTATTTGAAAGTCTAGTCAAATAACATCTGACAACACCTTTCAATAAAGCAGATTATTTAAGAAAAACAGGTAAGTGGGAAAATATTGTTCACTTAATACAAATACCCAAATGAAGTAGCAAATGACTTTTATTAAGAGACAGTTATTTTGAAATATATGTCTGCTGTCATTATTATAGTTCTTGAACTATATACTTTGCTGCATTGGATTGAAAGAAACTGTCAGTACAAATAAAATTCTTTAGAGCAATGACGATGCCAAATATAGTGTTCAACTTCTGGAATAGGCATCAAATACTTTTAAAGGCAGGACAACCAACAGCAGTCCATCTCAGCAGTCCATCTGCTTGCTTTGTCATAGAATTAATGAATTTGGTGGATATATTTGTTTCTTTCCAATACATACTCTAAATATAAATAGTTACTTTTGTTCTAACAATGTTGCTTCTATGAAGATGACCGGCGGAGCACTCAGCCAAAGAAAGGACCAGTGGGCCTGTGGCCTGTAGAGGTAAGCCGTCAAACCTGGCCTCTACTCATCTCCTGAGGACCGGAGAACTGGAGAAGAGGGTGCAGGCGGCAGAGGCAAGAGCAAAGGGCCAGTAAGAGAACCTGGGTCTTCCCTTCCATGCCCTCAAGGTCAGCTGTGGGAGGCACCCGCGGGCACAAGGGCTAAAGGTGAGGAGAGGGATGGTTCATTGGTCAATCCAGCCATTGCCTCAAATGGCTGGAAACCTTGAGCAGCTTGGGGCTTAGACGGATTGGGCGTAGTTTCAGAAGACCAAGTGCGTGGACTAGACTGGACTTTGAAATGGCGCCAAAACGGGGCAACTCGTATACTATGTGGGCTATTTCTATATACTTTGTACAAATTGGGAATTGTGCTTGGGCATTCTAATACTTTACTGAACTGTATGCAAAATAAGAAGGAATTTCAGTGTGGCTCTGTACATGTGCTAATAAAGAACCATTGAACCATAAGCAAGGCATATTTATCAAATAACAAAGCATTTTACCAAATTACTCTACTTTCATAATGATTAGAAGTTCCAATCAACAAACACTGCACTGATTTATGTCTGTATCGTATCATAAATAGCTTTGATTCATAACTCTTTTTAAATGCCCAAAGACCAATTAAAATATTTTTAAATTCATTTGTACCAATAAAATTATATTTATGTGATATATTTCACAACGTAAACCACACATTTTATTTTATAAATTTACCTTGTAATATGCACATATTACATTTAGATTACTATTTTCAAGTTCAAGTTCAAGTGAGTTTATTGTCATGTGTCCCTGTATAGGACAATGAAATTCTTGCTTTGCTTAAGCACACAGAAAATAGTAGACATTTACTACAAAGCAGATAAATGTGTCTATATACCATGATATAAATATATACACACATGAATAAATAAACTGGTAAAGTGCAAATAACAGAAAGTGGTTATTAATAATCAGAGTTTTGTCCGAGCCAGGTTTAATAGCCTGATGGCTGTGGGGGAGTAGCTATTCCTGAACCTGGTTGTTGCAGTCTTCAGGCTCCTGTACCTTCTACCTGAAGGTAGCAGGGAGATGAGTGTGTTACCAGGATGGTGTGGGTCTTTGATGATACTGCCAGCCTTTTTGAGGCAGCGACTGCGATAAATCCCCTCGATGGAAGGAAGGTCAGAGCTGATGATGGACTGGGCAGTGTTTACTACTTTTTGTAGTCTTTTCCTCTCCAGGGCGCTCAAATAGCCGAACCAAGCCACGATGCAACCGGTCAGTATGCTCTCTACTGTGCACCTGTAGAAGTTAGAGAGAGTCTTCCTTGACAAACCGACTCTCCGTAATCTTCTCAGGAGGTAGAGGCGCTGATGAGCTTTTTTGATAATTGTGTTAATGTTCTCGGACCAGGAAAGATCTTCAGAGATGTGCACGCCCAGGAATTTGAAGTTCTTGACCTTTTCAACCATATGATATGAATGGGGCTGTGGGTCACCCTCCTACTCCTTCCAAAGTCCACAATCAGTTCCTTGGTTTTGCTGGTGTTGAGGGCCAGGTTATTGCGCTGGCACCATATGGACAGTTGCTCGATCTCTCTTCTGTATTCTGACATCCCCATCAGTGATACGCCCTACAACAGTGGTGTCGTCAGCGAACTTGATGATGGAGTTCGCACTGTGGTTCGCTACGCAGTCATGGGTATAGAGTGAGTACAGCAGGGGGCTGAGCACACAGCCTTGAGGTGCTCCCGTGCTGATTGTTATCGAGGCTGACACATTTCCACCAATACGAACAGACTGTGGTCTGTGGATGAGGAAGTCGAGGATCCAGTTGCAGAGGGATGCGAGAGACCCAGTTCTGCGAGTTTGGTAATCAGTTTGGAGGGGACGATTGTGTTAAATGCCGAGCTGTAATCAATGAATAACAGCCTGACATATGAGTTTTAGTTGTCCAAGTGGTCCAGTGCGGAGTGGAGGGCCAGCGAGATCGCATCCACCGTTGATCTGTTGTGGCTGTACGTGAACTGTAGTGGGTCCAGGTTTTTGTCGAGGTAGGAGTTGATTTGCTCCATGATCAACCTCTCAAAGCACTTCATCACCACTGGCGTTAGTGCCACTGGTCGATAGTCATTGAGGCACGTCACCTTACTCTTCTTGGGCACCGGTATAATTGATGCCCTTTTAAAGCAGGTGGGGACCTCAGACCTCAGAAGTGAGAGGTTGAAAATGTCCTTAAAAACTCCCGCCAGTTGGTCCGCACAGGTTTTTAGAACACGACCGTGTATACCATCAGGACCAGGTGCTTTTCGGGGATTCACCCCTCTGAAGGATTTCCTGACATCGGCCTCTGTGACTGAGACTGAAATGCCATCACAGAGAATGGGGGATCGGGAAGGCACATCAGTATTCTCCCTGTCAAAGCGTGATGTTACACCGACATTCGAGCTGCCTCCTGGTTTTGCCTTGTAGGAGGTGATTGCATTCAGGCCCTGCCACAGCTGCCGAACATCTGTCTCGTCCTCCAGTTTGGACAAAAATAACATGCAAGTCAGTTATGTGATTGTGGACCGCAGCAAAACACACGGACCACAGCCAAAGGTAAGAGCCACCGCAGAGTGTGGCTGCACGCAAGAACCAGCATACCGTGTTTGGCAGAGGGTAGCCATGTCGGAGGACCGAGCGGACCGGGCCTGGATTGGGGAGCCCACCGAGCCGCCGCTTCTCATCCCCGAAGACCAGAGACCTGGACGATAGAGCCAGTGATGATGACTGATACAACAGGAGAGTAGTGAGGCCGGTAGAAGAGGAGAGGGAACAAGGACCGGGTGTTCCGCACCCTCAAGGTCAGCTGCAGGAGTCGTCCCTGCAGTGGACGGGAATGTCGGTTGCTGTTCGACCAAGGAAGGCGAGGGTTGGAGGCCTGCAGAAACCTGGGCACTGCTAATAACAACTGGAGCGTGACTGGACTTGGGAAATAGCACCAAAACATGGCGCGTCTTGCATGTGGGATGAGTAGACTATTTCTGTACAATTGCTAATCAGGGATGGTATAATGATACTCTACTGATCTATTTATAAGAAAATAATTTCACTGGGCGTTTGCACTTCGCACAGGTGACAATAAAGCACCATTGAACCATTGAACTACGGAATTAAGAGGCAAGTCAAGAGTGTTTTATTGTCATATGTCCCGGACGGGAAAATGAAATGCTTATAGGATCCACATGTCTCTCTAAAATACTGAAGATAGTTAGTAAGCTAAACTTATAAAGTGTTTCATTGAATAAAATAAGTTAGATAAAAAACATTTTTTATGCGCTTACTCCCAGACTGGCAAACATCTTCAAGACAGTCCAATATTGTACACTGGAAAATCAATTGGTTACATGGTATCTTTCCTAAACAGGTGCAGATCTAGTATTACATGTAACATATTAACATGTAACATGTAACTAGTATTACATGTAACATCTTTAAAAATGAAGTCCAATGGGAAAGAAATCCAAAATAATTGTTTACTCGCAGTGTACTTCCCTGTGACGCAATGCCCTTCAGGTACTTGGGATCCTTCAAGATTTGGTCCAATGCTTAGATTAGATTAGATTCATTTATTTGTCATTCAGACCTTTCGGTCTGAACGAAATTTCGTTGCCTGCAGTCATACATATAATAGTAAATAACAAAACACACAATAAACACAAATTAACATCCACCACAGTAGTTCACCAGACACCTCCTCACTGTGATGGAGGCAAAAGTCTTAAGTCACTGTCTCTTCCCTCCTTATTCTCCCTCTGCGCTGAGGCGATCCAGGCCTCCGATGTTGTTATCCCACCGGGCGATGGTAAGTCAGTCCCGCGGCTCAACCGAGCTTCGCAAACGGGCCAGTTCAAACTCTGCGGCCCAGGGCGGTTGAAGCTGCCGAAGATGCCGCCCTCCAGCCCAGCGGACGCAGCTGTTGCCTCGGGAGCTCCATAAAAACAGGTCACCAGCCTGTGACCTGCGAGTTCCCGACGATGTCGTCCACTGGCCCGCGGCCGAGCCCCGGATTCAGGTCGCCGCCGCTGGAAAGCCGCCCAGCCACCGGAACACCGTCTCAACGCCACCTCAGCCACCGGAGCACCGTCTCAGCCCCGTGTCGTGCCGCCGCCACCGGAGCACCGTCTCAGCCCCGAGTCGTGCCGCCTCAGCCACCGGAGCACCGTCTCAGCCCCGAGTCGTGCCGCCTCAGCCACCGGAGCACCGTCTCAGCCCCGAGTCGTGCCGCCTCAGCCACCGGAGCACCGTCTCAGCCCCGTGTTGGGCCACCGCCACGAACGGCGGAACGCCGCCACAGCTCCGACTTCAGCCAGCCTCGCGTTGTTGAGTCCTGGCTGGCTCTGCTTCCGGAGTCTCGAGGTCGGTCGCAGTTGGAGGCCGCCAGCTCTGCCATTAGGCCTCAGCGCAGCTGGAGGCATAGAAGGGGGATACGACAGAAAGAGTCGCATTCCCCCGAAGGAAGAAACAAGAAACCATGTTTCACCCCCCCCCCCCCCCACACACACATAACACACCTAATTAAAATTTGACTAAAAACAAGACAAAAAAAAGCAAAAAAAAAAAGTAAAAACAGCCAAACTGCAGGCAAGCCACAGCTGTTCAACAGCGCCACCACTTCCGGGCGGCGCTGCCAATTGTTCTGCCAATCCTCCATCATGTCTTCCTAAATTCTGAGTGTCAAGTTATCATTGCCTTCTACTGCAAATGTTAGTCTAAAGCTGGTTTCTTCCACAGTGATCCCAACAGTGACAGGTTATTGGCACCCATGTTGTAGCACTGTGTCTAATTTTGTCCATTTCCAGGAGGCTGTTGTGATGAACATTGGATGACATGTTTCTTGATTTTTTGTGTTCACCTTCAGACAGCATCTCACAGAAGGGTCACTGTAGTTTTGGCATGGCCTCAAAATTCATGACTTGCCTCGGAAAAACACTACACAATGTTTCTAAGTCAAGTTCAAATGTCATTTGGTTGCCCTGCTTCAATACATGTATATAGATTTATCTTCTAAATGTTCCTGAAAATGGATTTTCCTTCTTTGCTCCAGGTACACTGCATTGAAATGACACTCTGAATCTGGTTCTGCACATCTCATCCCGTCCTCTCTATTAATGCTCAATGTTCTTCGTTAGTCACAGTTTGTAGAATTTGTTTTCCATTCACAATGTTTCTTTTAGTCACTCATGTTGCCATCTACAATATTTACAATACCTAAGCCATCCAGCACACACGCTTTCTATACTGCCTGTTGACACACACTTTTTATGCATTTCCTTCGGTTGACCATTCAACATTTTTAATCTAGCTTTGGATCTTCCATTGCTTTTAATGTTTGAACTATTGTTTCCACAGTTTAGTTTGAGACACTTGTTTCCACAAAATTCAAACTTCTGCTTACCATTTTCTCAAAACCATATTAATCTGCCACTAACCTCAGCTCCTTTAAAAAAAATTGTAGAATTCTTCCTGCTCGCAATGATGAGCAAGGAACCAGAAATGGTTGACCATTTCACTTCAGGCAGATTGCAATGTGCTTCTAATGCAACTTCCAGAGATTCATATAATGTTCAGCCCAAGTCGCAAATGGGATCTTATCCCATCCTTACTTTTTCTCTCTTCAAATTTATCTTGCATTACTGGCTATGTTTACAACTATGTTGTAAAATGTTCCCCCCATTGTCTCAATTCTTTTGTCAGATTGTTTGTCTAAAATTCTGTAGATCAACAGGGTGACTGACGGGTGTGGTGAGAAACGAAGTAGGTATATCAACACGTTTTGGTCTTTTTATTATTTTTCGTTTTTGTCTTTTTATTTTTTTTGTAAGTTTTTACTTATTCACTCTGCGACCACACTCTTTGGTAGTTTAGGGGTTTACACATTCACTAGCTCTCTCACTTTCTTGCTATTTTTCTCTTTTTCTATTTTATTTTTGTCAAATTAAAATTAAAATGGAAGATGTACAATAAATGTATTTTGTCATATACCGCGGTTTATACTACTGTACACTGCTTCCAATAAAAATATTATAAAAATTAAAAAAAATAGAATTCTGTACATCAGGTGTCTGTTTGATCTATGACTTTTTTACTTGACTCACACACCTCATCTTCTCCCATCACATCCACACCTTAACTTTATCAGAAGGGATGACACTCAATGTTCAGTATTCAATGTGATCAACCAACAATTTTGATATCATACGTCTGAATCGTTTTTCAAGTAGATAGCCAGTTAAGTTGAAACAAACAAAATACTTTCTCACAAAGTACAAAGAACTTGTAGAGAGAGAAAAAGAGAAAGCACATTTCCTTTCTATGTGGTTACTCTCAGGCAAACCTGTTCAAGCAAGCCCTTGCAACACACATTGAAACAATATGTACATAGACAACAGTTATATGACATAATTCTTAAAAGAGTGTAAATTGAATATTACGTGTTACATGGATAAGCAAAAACAAGGGGAAAGTAGATGACTTTGATTGTGTGGGTTTTGGTTATCTTTACTAATTTAATCACAAACTATTATGGAAACTGCAGGTTATGTATGTGCCTAAGAACCAAAAATGTCTGATTATTTTGTCATAAATGTTAAAAACTAAAATACACCAAACTAAGCCAATCAAATGCAAATAAAGCTAATTGATACATCTTCAATTTAAATAGGGCAACTAAAAGAAAATCCAATGCACAGTTATCCTTGTGTAACAGACAACTTTTCATGAATTGAAAATATGCAACATGCTTCAGCTGATCAATACTTTATTATATGTTTTAGGCCAGATTCCCAAAGGCATGTACAGTTCTACCGCTCCTCCACCTGCTCATTTCCCACCGCTTCCTACTACAGTACCCCCCTGCCCCCCAATTTTTCTTTGCTCTCCCACATCCCATTGCCTTCTGCCCACCATCCCTCTGGTTCTACATATCGCATACCCTTCCATATTAGATTCCACTATGTGCACCCTTTTGTATGTTCTACTTATCACTTCTAGCCTTGGTTACCCATCTCCACCCCTCTCCTCCTCATCTAACTCATCTGCCAATATACCCTTCTCACATGGATCCACATCCCATTCCCTTCTACCCACCATGCTAGCTCTTGCCCTTGCCCTTCCCCTCACCTCTTTCTCCATCGATTGGAAGAAAGATGACATTGCCTGTCCAAAGTTACTGCCTGGCCTGCTGAGTTCCTCCAACAGTTGGTTTTATGGTCTGCTACTCACCTGCAATATCTGGTGTTGCAAATTAAAAGATCAACCTTACCTTAGCTTACATTAATGTAAGGGAATATTATTTTGTAATAAAGCACTTCCTGTTTATTCTGTGTCTCCTAAAAAGACATAATGACTTAATTATGTTAAGCTTATTTTCCTCTCCCTGTCTCCTTTGCTCGATTCCTCCGTCTCATAAATTCTTCTCTAACAATCAGTAATGGGCCTGTCCCACTTGGGCGATTTTTCACGCGACTGCCAGCGAGTGTCAAGTTGCCGGCAGTCACCTGAAAAACCGGCAACTGGAACGGCGACAGTCAGAGTGGAACACGCACACACACACACACACACACACAAACAAACACATTGCTTCCTTCACCAGCCCGTTATGCAGGCGGGGGACAGGGCAAGTGGGGGAGCGCTGTCTGAGTGACATTCACACAGTGCAAAGCCAAGGTGATACAGACACAAACCACGATGAACAGGAAGGTTGGCGCTGTAATTAAGACGGCTAAAATACAGTGTACGGTAAGTACTTTAAAAGAGGGGGGAGAGAAGGGGGGAGAAGGAGGGAGAAGGAGACAACTTTTAAGAAGCCAGATATACCTGGCTGTGAAGCTTGGCGAACATTTAACATTACCAGTCGGTTATCCTTGGTTCTGAAAACTACTGCTTACGTTTTTTTTCCACAACGAGCCAATGAAATTCACCAGTCAGCACCGGCTACAACATATGATAACCTAGGAGAACCTTCGACCTCCTGGCAACCCACTAGGACCTCCGGGCGACCCACCTATGGCACGAGAATTCTCGCTACTCTCCATGGCGGTTTCATTCTGGTCGCCGCTAATTTTTCAACATGTTGAAAAATTTGCGGCGACCATAATGAGGCCATGACTAGTTCCCAGAATGTGGGAACTCCTCACGACCATGAAGGTGACTCCCCGGCAATCACCCGCGAACATGTGGCGACTGCATAGTCTTTTGAAGTCGCCTAAAAAGTTGCCTAAGTGGGACAGGCCCATTATTCTCCATGTGATTATCATTTTTGTAGGGGTGAAATCATCTTCTACTTCAGGTTATCAATTTGAAGCAAGTGCCTCTATATCTTGCAAGCAGACTGGAATGCTTTCTTTTATGAAAGAGTCATACATTTGGGAGTCATACATGACTCCAAATATGCTTCAGCTCAGCTAGGTAAGACCCTCATGCATGCCTTTTATGTTACCATTTGGCTATTCCATGACTCCTTGGCCAGCCTCCGTGTCCAAGCAATTATAAAATTCTAGCTTTTGCTTTCAAATCTCAACCTATATTTCATATCAGCCCCAGCTCTGATACTTTCTAAGATAACTGTACTCTTGATTATTCCTGAATTTAATCTCAGCGCTTCAAAAGTAGACAATATTGCTGGAGAAACTCAGCGCGTGGGGCAGCACCTATGGAGCGAAGGAATAGAAACATAGAAAATAGGTGCAGGAGGAGGCCATTCGGCCCTTCGAGCCAGCACCACCATTCATTGTGATCATGGCTGATCGTCCCCTATCAAAAACCCGTGCCTGCCTTCTCCCCATATCCCATGACTCCACTAGCCCCTAGAGCTCTATCTAACTCTCTCTTAAATCCATCCGGTGATTTGGCCTCCGCTGCCCTCTGTGGCAGGGAATTCCATAAATTCACAACTCTCTGGGTGAAAAAGTTTTAAATTACCTCCCCTTTATTCTAAGACTGTGGCCCCTGGTTCTGGACTCGCCCAACATTGGGAACATTTTTCCTGCATCTTGCTTGTCCAGTCCTTTTATAATCTCATATGTCTCTATAAGATTCCCCCTCATCCTTCTAAACTCCAGTGAATACAAGCCTTTTCTTTTCTTTCTTTTAAAATCTTCTCTTTTTTTCCCCCCCAAAAAAACAAAAAATAAAACATAAAAATACAGATCAAAAAGAATAATGATAAACATAACAATATTGATACATAGGGATCAGGATTACATTAATAACAGGTATAACCTAATATGAGACCAGTGTCAAAATACACAATGAATATCCCGGTCTCTATGTAAATATAGTTAAATCTTTAAAAGGAAACTTATAAATGTAAAAAAAAACACAAAGATAAAAAGACAAAAAGAAAAAGAAAAAAGGAAAAAACAAAACCCCCCTAAACTAAAGGAAAAAAAAAATAATATATAATAATAAAATAAGAATAAAAATAAAATAAATAAAAAACAAAGCAAAGCAAAACAGAATCTGAACTGAGAATTTCAACAATTTAAGACTGTTTGTTGTCAAGTCCGTTCCACCCTATAGAGGTAAAATAATTTTTATAACGGTTAAAGAGGGAGCAATTTATGTTGTATGAAAGTGTTCAATAAATTTTCCTCAAGTCTTATCAAATTTAACCAAGGGTTCAACAATGTCACTCCTGATTTTTTCTAAATTTAAACATGATATCGTTTCAGAATACCACTGGAGTGTGGTCGGAGGGTTGGAGTCTTTCCATTTAAATAAAACAGATCTTCTGGCGATTAATGTGGTAAAAGCAATCAATCGATGTGCGGAGTAGGACAAATGAATAGAATCTAACATTGGTAGCCCAAAAATTGCAGTAATAGGATGAGGTTGTAAATCTATACCTAAGACTACAAAAATGGTATCAAACATTTATTTCCAATATTTTTCCAATAGAGGGCAGGACCAAAACATATGGGTCAGTGAGGCTACTTCAGAGTTACATCTGTCACAGGTAGGATTTATATGACCATAAAAACGAGGTATCTTTTGACATATGAGCTCAGTGAAACCACCTTGAATTGTATCAAAGCGTGTCTTGCACACATTGAAGAGGTATTAACTAATTTAAGAATCCTATCCCATTTCTCTATAGATAAAGAAATTTGGAGTTCTCTTTCCTCCCCCTTACCTAACCTAACCCCATTGAGATAATAATCTGCCCCCTTGTTTTTGCCGCCAAAGTGGGTAACCTCACATTTATCTATATTATACTGCATCTGCCACGCATCCGCCCACTCACTCAACCTGTCCAGGTCATCCTGCAACCTCCTAACATCCTCTTCACAGTTCACACTTTGTGTCATCCGCAAACTTGCTAGTGTTGCTCCTAATTCCCTCTTCCAAATCATTAATATATATGGTAAACAGTTGCGGCCCCAACACCGAGCCTTGCGGCACTCCACTCGCCACTGCCTGCCATTCTGAAAAGGACCCGTTCACTCCTACTCTTTGCTTCCAGTCTGCCAACCAATTTTCTATCCATGTCAACACCCTACCCCCAATACCATGTGCTCCAATTTTAGTCACCAGTCTCCCGTGCGGGACCTTATCAAAGGCTTTCTGAAAGTCTAGATACACTACATCCACTGGCACCCCTTCATCCATTTTACTTGTCACATCCTCAAAAAATTCCAGAAGATTAGTCAAGCATGATTTCCCTTTCATAAATCCATGTTGACTTGGACTAATCCTTTTACTGCTATCCAAATGCCCCATTATTACCTCTTTAATAATTGACTCCAGCATCTTTCCCACCACCGAAGTCAGGCTAACTGGTCTGTAATTCCCCTGTTTTCTCTCTCGCTCCTTTCTTGAAAAGTGGGATAACATTAGCTATCCTCCAATCCACAGGAACTGATCCTGAATCTATTGAACATTGCAAAATGATCACCAATGCGTCCACTATTTCTAGAGCCACCTCCCTAAGGACCCTTGGATGCAGTCCCATTAGCCTACCCAATACTATTTCTCGCCCAATGAAAATTTATTTCAGTTCCTCTACCTCCTTAGATCCTCTGTGCTCCAGTATATCTGGGAGAATGTTTGTGTCTTCCTTAGTGAAGACAGATCCGAAGTACCTATTCAACTCTTCTGCCATTTTCTTGTTGCCCATAATAATTTCACCCGTGTCTGCCTTCAAGGGACCCACATTTGACTTTGCTACTCTTTTTCCCTTAACATATTTAAATAAGCTTTTACTGTCCTTCTTTATATTCCTGGCCAGCTTCCCCTCGTACTTCATCTTTTCAGCCCGTATTGCCCGTTTTGTTTCCTTCTGTTGTCCTTTGAAAGTTTCCCAATCCACTGGCTTCCGGCTACTCTTTGCATCTTTTCTTTTAGTTTTATTCTATCCCTAACTTCTCTTTTCAGCCACGGTTGCCTCCTACTCCCCTTAGAATCTTTCTTCCTTTTTGGAATGAAATGATCCTGCGTCTCCCGGATTATGCCCAGAAATTCCTGCCATTGCTGTTCCACCGTCATTCCTGCTAGGATCCCTTTCCAGTCTACTTTGGCCAGCACCCCTCTCATGCCTTCATAGTCCCCTTTGTTCAATTGCATCACTGCCACCTCCGATTTAACATTCTCCTTCTCAAATTGCAGATTAAAACTAATCATATTATGATCACTACCTCCAAGCGGTTCCTTTACCTCGAGTTCTCTTATCATATCTGGTTCATTGGACAACACTAAATCTAGAATTGCCTTTTCTCTGGTCGGCTCCATTACAAGCTGCTCTAAGAATCCATCTCGGAAGCATTCTACAAACTCTCTTTCTTGGGGTCCTGAACCAACCTGATTTTCCCTGTCTACCTGCATATTGAAATCCCCCATCACCACAGTGGCATTACCTTTGTTACATGCCAGTTTTAACTCCTGCTGCAACTTACACCCAACATCCGGGCTACTGTTTGGGGGTATGTAAATAACACCAATTAGTGTCTTCTTGCCTTTACAATTCATCAACTCAATCCACAGTGACTCTACCTCGTCAGTCCCAATGTCATCCCTCGCAAGGGACTGAATTCCATCCCTCACCAGCAGAGCTACCCCCCCCCTCCTCTGCCCACCTGCCTGTCCTTTCTATAGGATGTATAACCCTGAATATTAAGTTCCCAGGCCCGATCCTCCTGCAGCCACGTCTCAGTAATCCCCACAATGTCATATCTACCAACCTCTAACTGAGCCTCAAGCTCATCTACTTTACTTCTTATACTTTGCGCATTCATATACAATACTTTTAATTCCTTACGCATCTTACCTTTCACATTGATCCCTATTACCCTTGGCCATACTCTCCTCTCCCTTTGTGAGCTTCCTTTCCCGTTAATTCTGGGGTCATTAACCATCCCTTTACTCTCTTTCCCTTTAACTCCATCCTTGACTACCCCCTTTGACACCCCACCCCCCTTATTCAGTTTAAAACCACCCGTGTAGCAGTGGCAAACCTGCCTGCCAGAATGCTGGTCCCCCACCTGTTAAGATGCAATCCGTCCCTTTTGTACAGATCCCCCTTACTCCAAAACAGATCCCAGTGATCTAAGAATCTAAATCCCTGCCCCCTGCACCAGTTCCTCAGCCACACATTGAGGTCCCGTATCTCCCTGTTCCTGCTCTCGCCAGCACGAGGAACTGGAAGCAAACCGGAGATAACAACCCTGGAGGTCCTGCTTTTCAGCATTTTTCCGAGCTCTCTAAAGTCACGCTGCAGAATATTCATCCCCTTCTTTCCGACATCATTTGTGCCGATATGCACTACTACTTCCGGCTGTCCACCTTCGCCCTTGAGGATTTTTTGCACTCCGTCCGTGATATCCTGGATCCTGGCACCAGGAAGGCAGCACACCATCCTCAAATCATGTCTGTTGCCACAGAAATCCCTGTCCGTACCTCTCACAATGGAGTCTCCAACTACAATGGAGATGCCTGATGTTGGCCTCTTTGGATTTGGCTTAACAGTCCTTTTTGCTTTGCAAGCCAGTCTGCCACTCAGTGTGATAACGTCTTCTGTCCCGACAGCTTCTAAGTGGGTGAACCTGTTCACAAGAGGTACAACACCCGGAGACGTATGCATTCCATGTTTCACTCCCTTTCTCACCGTCATCCACCTTCTCTCTTCCAGTACCTTAGGTACCGTTTCGGGTCGAGACCCTTCTTCAGACTGATGTGTGGGTGGGAGGTGCGGGAAGAAGAAAGGAAGAGGCGGGGGCTGTGAGAGAGCTGGGAAGGGGAGGGGAAGGAGGGAGAAAGCAAGGACTACCTGAAATTGGAGAAGTCAATGTTCATACCGCTGGGGTGTAAACTGCCGAAGCGAAATATGAGGAGCTGCTCCTCCAATTTTCGATGGGACTCACTCTGGCCATGGAGGAGGCCCAGGACAGAAAGGTCAGATTCATAATGGGAGGGGGAGTTGAAGTGCTGAGCCACCGGGAAATCAGGTTGGTTAATGCGAACTGAGCGGAGGTGTTGGGAGAAGCGATCACCAAGCCTGCGCTTTGTCTCACCGATGTAGAGCAGTTGACACCTAGAAAAGCGGATGCAATAGATGAGGATAGAGGAGGTGCAGGTGAACCTTTACCTCACCTGCAAAGACTGCTTTGGTCCTTGGATGGAGTCGAGGGGGAGGTAAAGCGACAAGTGTAGCATTTCCTGCGGTTGCAAAGGAAAGTTCCAGGGGAGGGGTTGGTTTGGGTGGGAAGGAACAAATTGACCAGGGAGTTACGGAGGGAGCGGTCTCTGCGGAAAGTCGAAAGGGGAGGAAATGGGAAGATGTGGCCAGTGGTGGGATCCCGTTGGAGGTGGCGAAAATGTTGGAGGTTGTATATGACGGATGGTGGGGTGGAAGGTGATGACAAGGAGACTCTGTCCTTGTTACGAGTGGGCGGATGGGGAGTAAGAGCAAAGCTATGGGATATAGAGGAGACCCTGGTGAAAGCCTCATCTATAGTCGAAGAGGGGAACGCCCGTTCCCTAAAGAATGAGCACATCTCCGATGCCCTGGTTTGGAACACATCATCCTGGGTGCAGATGCGGCCACAAAGATATGGATATGGCCACAAGGCAGTGGAGGTTTTAAATCAGTGTTTTCCCTAGATGGACTGCCTTCCCAAGCTGACCAGCACCATCTACCCGAGACTCGTGGGGGCGGGAGCTTTACCTTCCCGTGCAGGTCTATAGCACCTGCCGACTGCCCATAAAACCATAGAACTGTTATAAAAAAACATATTTTTCACTTTTGCCTTCCAGGGGAAAAAATCTGCCATCCTGACCTGGTCTGGCGTATATGCAACACCAGATACATTACAATGTGATTGACTTTTAATTGATATCTAAATGACCTAGCAAGTCATTCAACCACAACATTAAAGAATGGTCTGCCCAACATCAACCTACGCAATAGATTTGGACAAAGCCATGCATTCTCTGCCCAGATGATGTTGCAAAGATCTTCTCATAAATTACTGGGAACTGATATCAAAATTGGGAGAAAACTCCCACCAACTTGCTAGGTTGCAGCCCAACACTGTAAAATATAAGATCTGTGAGTATGACCGTGTGCCATGCTCGTCCACAATCCCTCCCTGAGAGTCCACATTCAGTGTTGAGGACTGTCAGGACTACTCTCTTCTCCATACCATTTGAGGTACAGGGTATCCCTGGTTCAATATTGACCCCAAGCCCAATTAAGTCTCATAGTATCATGCCAAATATGGACAATTTCTTATTGTCTTGGGCAGAGCTGTTCCCAAACAAAAGTGTGATGCAGCCCAACTGTATGTTTTCAATACCTGTGGAAGTTTGTGGACAAGCTGAATTTCCTCACTCCTAAGGAATTAGAGCCGTGGTTTGCCTTCTTCAATGAAGTTGGTCCACAACAGATCGTTGGTATAATTAACACTACAGAATTTGAAGCTGTCAACCATTTCCACTTCAGCACCATTGATGCTGATTGGGGAATGTACTCCACCACGCTTCCTGAAGTATCATGGATATGCAGGAAATGGAGGCGTATGGATTTTGTGCAGGCAGATAAGAGTTGGTCTTGTCATCGTGTTTCGCACAAGCATTATGCCCCGTTTCTGGTTTAAATAATTATTTATTGTCACTTGTAGCAGATACAGTGAAACACATCTTTTATACACAACTCAGCAATACTATAACCATATAACAATTACAGCACGGAAACAGGCCATCTCGGCCCTACAAGTCCGTACCGAACAACTTTTTTCCCTTAGTCCCACCTGCCTGGACTCATACCATAACCCTCCATTCCCTTCTCATCCATATGCCTATCCAATTTATTTTTAAATGATACCAACGAACCTGCCTCCACCACTTCCACTGTAAGCTCATTCCACACCGCTACCACTCTCTGAGTAAAGAAGTTCCCCCTCATGTTACACCTAAACTTCTGTCCCTTAATTCTGAAGTCATGTCCTCTTGTTTGAATCTTCCCTATTCTCAAAGGGAAAAGCTGATCCACATCAACTCTATCATTTTAAGACCTCTATCAAGTCCCCCCTTAACCTTCTGCGCTCCAGAGAATAAAGACATAACTTATTCAACCTTTCTCTGTAACTTAATTGTTGAAACCCAGGCAACATTCTAGTAAATCTCCTCTGTACTCTCTCTATTTTGTTGACATCCTTCCTATAATTGGGCGACCAAAATTGTACACCATACTCCAGATTTGGTCTCACCAATGCCTTGTACAATTTTAACATTACATCCCAGCTTCTATACCCAATGCTCTGATTTATAAAGGCTAGCATACCAAAAGCTTTCTTTACCACCCTATCTAAATGAGATTCCACCTTCAAGGAACTATGCACGGTTATTCCCAGATCCCTCTGTTCAACTGTATTCTTCAATTCCCTACCATTTACCATTTACGTCCTATTTTGATTTGTCCTGCCAAGGTGTAGCACCTCACATTTATCAGCATTAAACTCCATCTGCCATCTTTCAGCCCATTCTTCCAAATGGCCTAAATCACTCTGCAGACTTTGGAAATGTACTATTCCCGTACATAACCATAATCGCCCCTGTGACCACTTGGTGGCTGCACATAGCCACCAAGTGGTCACAGGGGTGGAAGGCAACCTCATCTCCATTACACAGCTACATCTCTTCACCAGATATAAGCTGTCCAGGGTCTGACCTCCCCAGAGGAGCATGGGTGAAGCTCAACAGACTTCGTACTGGAGTTGGGCGTTTCAATGCCAGCATGTGGCGATGGGGGCTCCGCCAGAACCCAGCCTGTGAATGCGGAGCAGAACAACAGACAGCCAACCATGTCATCTCTGGGTGCCCGCTCTACCACCCACCAAATGGAGCTCAGGGCCTGGCAGACATTCACGCAGAGACAACAACCTGGCTGCTCAACACCCGGCTTGAGATCTAACTATTACTTTGGTTTATGTTTCATTCGCAGGAAGAAGAGGCCCCAGTCAGTACAGAATGTACAGAGCAGCCCACCGAGTCTATATGTAAGCGGCGTCATGTTGGTGCCATTTTACAGTCCCACCTGCAGCTGACCACAAAGGCCTGTTGCAACCGTCACCTCCTCCATTCCGGTCATCCCGCGAACCATCGTCCCTCTCCTTGCACAGTCATCTTTAGCCCTCGTTCCCTGAGGGGGTGGGGGGCACCTCCCACAGCCGGCCTCGAGGGCACGGAAGGTAGTTCTGTAGTTACTCATCAAATAACTCTGATAAATCTCCCAAACGTGCAACCTCTACACCAAGAGGAATACATGCAAGAAGACACATGCAAATTGCACTCTGTAGATACTTGGAAATATATTATAATTCCTTCATCATACAGAGTCAAGGCCCTGAAATCCCCTACCGATAGCATTGAAAGATTACATCCAGCAGAAGGACCACAGTAGTTCAAGAAAGGTAGTTGTCTCCACCTTCTCAGGACAATTAGGGATGGGCAATAAACCCTGGCCTTAATACACAGAACATGTACGGCACAAGAACAGCCCCTTTGTCCTACAACAACTGTGCCGAACATAATGCCAAGACCATCACTTATTTACCTGCACTAAACCCACATCCCTCCATTCCCTGTATATCCATATGGCTATCCAAAAGTCTTTTAAATGCCACTAACGTATAACCACCAGCCCCGGAAACACATTCCAGGCACTCACCACCCTCTTGCCCGCACATCTCACGTAAACTGTTGCCACTTTCAGGAAGTTGTGGACTTAGACCCCTAGATCCTTCTGTATATCAATGCTGTTAAGCGTGATGTCATTAATTGGATATTTTCCCCTTACATTAGACCTCCCAAAGTGCAACACCTCACACTTGCTCTGATTAAATTTAATCTGCTATTTCTCCTGTCACAGATAAATTGCAAAGCTTAAAGAATAGGGATAGGTGTAGTGTTTAAAGTCCTCTTCATGTGTTATAATAATTATGTGCTTTAAAGAAGGTTGAAACTGAGCATGTGTAAATGGCACTCACTGTAGTCTACTTTAGTCAGATTCTGTACTCTGTTGTCAAAGGACAAATGACAGTCATAAAACATTAAAATAAGGTTGAAAGGGTAGCAGGACATTTGCTTATCTGTAATGGTGTGGAATTGGGCTGTGTCTTTCAGAGATGCATGATGTAAATTTGTTCTTAGACCATTTGGAAGATGGAAAAATTCTAGTGCCTTCTGCAATAAACAAAACATCAAAGGAAAATTCTGTTTATAAGTAGCTGAATCTTTGTTCGTTGAGCAATCTCCTAGATTGCTCCCATTGATCACCGTATTTGGTGCTCTTAAAGTCTTGATTGTCTTCCCGATCTTTAAGTTGTGTTTTAAAGTTTTCTTTAACACTCCGCACATTTCTGTAGCTGATCTTTATCCCACTGTATACTTTGACAGCCTTCCTCGCAGTCCTGGCCTTATCAATAACACCCAAATCTTGAAAAATGGATGAATTAATATCATAGATGCTGCATTACCCAATCAGAAATACCAATACTATATGTTTTTCTTCACATGTCCAGTATTATTGCAGTTTCATACCTACTGTATTGTACTCTTGTTTTCCCTCTTAACAATTCAGACTACTTTTCAAATCCTACACCCTGAAATATCACATTTACATAAGTATTCAGACCCTTTGCTATGATATTCAAAATTTAGCTTAGGTTCATCCTGTTTCCATTGATTATCCTTGAGATGTTTCGACAACTTGATTAGAGTTCACCAGTGGTAAATTAAATTGATTGGACATGATTTGGAAAGGCACACACCTGTCCATATAAGGTCCCACAGTTGACAGTGCATGTCAGAGCAAAAACCAAGTCATGAAGACGAAGGAATTGTCCGTAGACCTCCAAGACAGGATTGTGTCGAGACACAGATCTGGGGAAGGGAATAAAACAATTTCTGCAGCATTGCAGGTCCCGAAGAGCACAGTGGCCTCTGCCATTCTTAAATGGAAGAACTTTGGAACCGCCAGGATACTTCATAGAGCTGGCCGCCCAGCCAAACTGAGCAATCGGGGGAGAAGGGCCTTGGTCAGAGGTGGCCAAGAACCCGATGGTCACTCTGACAGAGCTCCAGAGTTCCTATGTGGAAATGGGAGAACCTTCCAGAAGGACAACCATATCTGCAGCACTCCACCATTCAGGCCTTTATGGTAGAGTGGCCAGACGGAAGCCACTCCTCAGTAAAAGGCACATGACAGCACACTTGGAGTTTGCCAAAAGGCATGAGAAACAAGATTCTCGTGTCTGATGAAACTAAGATTGAACTCTTTGGCCTGAATGCCAAGCATCACGTCCGGACGAAACCAGGCACCGCTCATCTCCTGGCCAATACCATACCTACGGTGAAGCATGGTGGTGGTAGCATTATGCTGTGGGGATGTTTTTCAGCGGCAGGAACTGGGAGGCTGGTCAGGATCGAGGGAAAGATGAACGGAGCAAAGAAGTACAGAGAGATCCTTGATCAAAACATGCTCCAGAGCGTTCTCAACCTCGGGCTGGGGCGAAGGTTCACCTTCTAACAGGACAACGACCCTAAGCCCACAGCCAAGACAACGCAGGAGTGGCTTTGTGAGAAGTCTGTAAATGTCCTTGAGTGGCGCAGCCAGAGCCGGGACTTGAACCCGATCGAACATCTCTGGGGGTCCTGAAAATAGCTGTGCATCGACACTCCCCATCCAACCTGTCAGAGCTTGAGAGGGTCTGCAGAGAAGAATGGGTGCATTTACCCAATATACACGTGTGCCAAGCTTGTAGTGTCATACCCAAGGAGACTTGAGGTTGTAATCGCTGCCAAAGGTGCCTCAACAAAATACTGACTAAAGAGTCTGAATACTTATGTAAATGTGTTCTATTTTTAATTACTTTGCAAGAATTTCTAAACACCTGTTTTTGTTTTTTTATTATGGGTTATTGTATGTAGATTGATGATTAAAAAAATGAATTTAATCAATTTTAGAATAAGGCTGTAACGTAACAAAATGTGGAAAAAGTGAAGGGGTCTGAATACTTTCTGAAGGCACTGTATATTGTTTAATACCTGATAAAACTAATGATATGTTATATGTGATATTTTGGGTTAAGTCCACCGCTTGCCACTAATCTTAGTGCAGGTAGTAACTACAACTAAGGTACTGTAACTTCCAGTTTACCAAATTCAGTATTCTATCCCTGTTTTTATATTCTAGCCCTCTCAAAATAGATGTTAACAGGAGCGGAGGACGTTAAATAGTCAAAGTAGTCCTCCAATGTGAGGCGGGATTGCAGCAGTCACCTTGACCTTTATAAATAATTGCTATCATAAACAATTCAAAATAAGGTTTCAATTTCCATTTTTGTCTCAATATACTGCAGAAAGACATAAAATAGAACTTACTAAACATTATCTGAATGAGCAACCAAATGCAATAGACAATAGGTGCAGGAGTAGGCCATTTGGCCCTTCGAGCCAGCACCGCCATTCAATGTGATCATGGCTGATCATCCACAATAAATACCCCATTCCTGCCTTCTCCCCATATCCCCTGACTCCACTATCTTTAAGAGCCCTATCAAAGTTCTCTCTTGAAAGTATCCAGATAACCGGCCTCCACCGCCCTCTGAGGCAGAGAATTCCACAGACTCACAACTTTCTGTGTGAAAAAGTGTTTCCTCATCTCCGCTCTATGTTTCCTGCCTCTAGCATGTCCAAACCCTTAATAATCTTATACGTTTCAATAAGACCACCTCTCATCCTTCTAAATTGTATAGTATACAAGCCCAGCCACTCCATTCTCTCAGCATATGACAGTCCCGCCAACCCGGGAATTAACCTTGTGAACCTACACTGCACTCCCTCAATAGCAAGAATACCCTTTCTCAAATTGGGGGACTAAAACTGCACACAATACTCCAGGTGTTGTCTCACTAGGGCCCTGTACAGCTGCAGAAGGAGCTGTTTGCTCCTATACTCAACCCCTCCTATACTCAACTTATGACGGCCAACATGCCATTCGCTTCCTTCACTGCGTGCTGGACCTGCATGCTTACTTTCATAGACTGATGAACAAGGACCCCCAGATCCCATTGTACTTCCCCTTTTCCCAACTTGACACCATTTGGATAATAATCTGCCTTCCTGTTTTTGCTACCAGTGGATAATCTCACATTTATCCACATTAAACTGCATCTGTCAAGCATCTGCCCACTCACGCAACCTGTCCAAGTCACCCTGCATTCTCATAGCATCCTCCTCACAGTTCACACTGCCACCCAGCATTGTGTCATCTGCAAATTTCCTAATGTTATTTTGAATCCCTTCATCTAAATCATTGATGTATATTGTAAATAGCTGCAGTCCCAGCACCGAGCTTTGTGGAACCCCACTAGTCACTGCAGTGATGAGTTTGAAGCCAAGATTCAAACATAACTCTCAAGTATTTGTCCCTTTCAAATACCAAATGGCTTCCTTCTGTGATTCAAGATTGTTCCCATTTATTAATATCTCTATCCAAAGAGGAACAAACACATATTTTCAAAACATTGCCTCTCATGCTATATTTTGAGACTTACTTTATTTACAAAAGAGACAGCAAGAAGGCAAGAGTTGGTGCTGCTTCGATAAGCTATGTTTAAGCAAGGGTTAAAGAATAATCATTGTAAAATGCACAACACTAGCATACATACTAAATATTAAAATTCTGGCACAATGCCAGGAATGCGGTAAATTTCCATCATTAAAACAGTCTTTGAATTACAATAAGAATGCTTAACATATCATTAATCACATATTATGCTCCGAGATAATAAACTCAGTAGACTTTATATCTTTTTTTTAAAGTAAAAAACAGGATATCAAATATATTTAACTGAAATTTCTTCTTCCAGCAACTACAGTATTCGGCAAAGTCGTGTGAGAAGACAGGTTAAATAAAAAAAAGGAATTAAATATAATTGGCACATGGACCAAGTGCATATCTGCTTTGTACTTAAAAACCTATTAGCTATGTTTTCCATTGTATTATTCATGACTCCTTCCTTCCAACTTGACACTAAAAATATAGCTGGTAAAAGTACAGACTGGCAACTGATTTCACGCATCAGAAAGCAAGTCATTCTGTTACAATATGCACTCGTTTGGGCATGAACGATTTATCTCCTGCCTCCTGCCACTGTGGTTCTAGATTTAAAGCTTGCATTCATCCATTGTGTAAGGGGTTCATCAAAAGACACTATTACAAGTCGGCTCAGAGGATTACCAGCAATGATTTTAAGAATTCAAAATCAGGCAATTGCTATTACTAGCAATAACTAAATTCCATTGTAAAGCAATGGAAATTTTCTATTTTTCATCGGGAAAAAACTTTCAGATGAAATGTTTCAAAATTAAAATAAATAAGTTAATTATGATTTGAACAAAATTTTCCTGCTGCATTTCAATTTACAAATGACCGTACTATATTTTCCAAACAGTTTTGTCATATCCTATTAAATTTGACAAGTTTGCTCAAGAGAAGAAGACTTTAAATGTCCACTCAAAAATTGCCTTTACAGAAAGTACCATTACTTTCATTCCCAATTTCTAGCCAATGGTAACCTGGCAGTAATTTCAGTGATTCTGTTAAAAATATCCTTTCATTTGGGAGTGAACTATTTATCTCCTGCACCCTGAAATTTAAGACCTGGAATTTCAAACAACAGCACAAAATAGAATTTCATTTTTGTCAAAATTAGGGATATTTTTGGAAGAAGGAATGGCAGGTAAGAGTAAATCAAGAAAGCATCACACTTAAGGATTCCAAACAGGTCAATAAAGTGTGCCCCTGAATCTGGAAGTAGGAGAGGAAACAGATTGCTCCTATAAATTGGGGACAGAATAGGAAGGAGGAATAAGATCCATAATACCTCTATAATATGGATATTTTAGACACTGTATTAACATTCAGATATTACCAGAAATAGCATCAGTGAAATAAGTGTTCATGCTGGTACTTTATATGGATGGGAGGAACCTATAGCGCAAAAAGGTAATATTTGAACACACAAGTAATTCATATCTATAAATCTATAAACGTCTATCTTTAGCAATACCTTGGTGGTGTTCAAGCTTATTATACATATGCATGCTATGTTACAACATGATAATTGCACTGTGTTAGGATCATAAATATGTATACTGAGTTCATATGCAACTATTTCAAAAGGCAGCATGGTGGCGTAGTGGTAGAGTTGCTGTCTTACAGCACCAGAGACTCGGATTTGATCCTGACTACCGGTGCTGTCTGCATGGAGTTTGTACGTTCTCTCCATGACCCATGTGGGTTTACTCTGGGTGATCCGGTTTCCTCCCACACTCCAAAGGCGGACAGGTTTTTGTAGGTTAACAAAAAAGCTGGCTTCGGTAAAATTGTTAATTGTCCCTAGTGTTTGTAGGATTGTGTTGGTGTGCAGGGATCGCTGGTCGGCGCAGACTCGGCGAGGACCAGTTTCCGTGCTGTATCTCTAAACTAAACTAAACTAAAGAAGTAGATTTGAAAGAAAGCAAAGATAAAACTGGAAAAGCATACACAAATATAACCATATAAGTGCAAAGTCATTTGATTACTACCAAAACTTAACACACTAAAATAATTCTGTTTTTCTACCTTCCTGGGCACTCCTCCAGAACACAAACATAAGTAAATAAGAAACTTCTTTTTTACAATTTGGTCTGCCCAAAAATTATCAGTTATCACAAAACCAAAGACAATATTGCAAATTAGTGACAAAATTTGCTGGTAAAGTAATATAGCAGATTAATAGAGCTTGCCATTATTTGCATAATTGTTACAGCATTTCAGTCGGGACAGAGTGGCTGAATGTCATAATTTAAAAGTTATGTTTTGAGTTGTGCTCTACAAGCAGCTTTGTGAAGATAGTAATTCATCATTTGTCTATCATTGAACTTGTATTTGTGTTTTTTATTACACACAATCCAGTGCACTAGCCTGATGTTTGGCATGAGAACAAAAGGCACCATTTTCATGATCTGAAAACTATTTATGCCAATCAGCCTTTCTTGCATTGAAATTTGGAATTTACACATATACATTATAGCAAAAGGTACACAAAAAAGCTGGAGAAACTCAGCGGGTGCAGCAGCATCTATGGAGCGAAGGAAATAGGCAACGTTTCGGGCCGATACCCTTCTTCCGACTATATTATAGCAACTTCAGGTTAGGATGGTTCCACTTTGCAAAAATGACATCTCACTGACTGCCTCACCCTTGTCAAGCACTGAATGTTGTGAAGTTGCTGTGCTCACACGGCAGAAACAAATCAAACCTGCTGCAAATTTAAACAAAGTAGTGTTGCACTTTGAATAACATAAGTATAAATGACTTCCAAACAAACTTTCTGGCACTTTCGGGAAACTTTCGGGAAAATCATCTATTATATTGTGGTATCCAGTTACTTCAAGAGTGGATGGTTTCAGGAGATATTATAAAAGGTTTAAATTTAAACATTTGACTTTTATTCTCCGATTTTTCCTTTTCTGTTCCGTTCTCTGTAATGAATCTTTACATCGTGAGAGCAAACGTAGACTAGGTGACTGTTTTGCGGAACACTTGCGCTCATTCTGCCAAGGCCTAATGGATCTCCCGGTTACTAACCATTTTTACTCCCCTTCCCATTCCCATCCTGACCTCTCTATCCTGGACCTCCTCCATTGCCAAAGTGAGTCCACATGCGAACTGGATGAGAAGCACTTTGTATTCCATTTAGGTAACTTACAACTTAACAGTATGAACATTAAATTCTCAAATTTTAGGTACAACAAACCACATACCGCCTTCTCCCCCTCTCTTATTTCGTTCCTCTCTTACCTGTGCCCTACCTGGATTCCAAAAAAAAATTCCTTTGTCTTGCTTCACAATTCTCACCTCGTCCATTCTATTGCACATTTTTTGGCTTTTCATCTCTGGCCTTTGTTCAACCATCTGCCAATGAAACCCATCCCTTCACCTGTGTCACCTATCACTTGCCAGGCTTTGTTGTAAACCAGCATCTGCAGTTCCTTGTGTCTCCATTCATTCTTTCTCTTCAATTCACTTTCTGTACCTGGTTTGATATTGAATTTCACGAGCTAATTCAGTCTCCTTCACAGTCCTACTTTATTTTTCCTCCGGTACTCACTTTTTGTTGGTAAAAGGTTGCCTAATCACTCAGGCCCAAGATGCCCTGTTCCACTTGCAGCACCATTATCAGCTCATAACTTTGAACTAGAATGTGCAAGAGGAAGCCTAACTGATTGCAGATGCCATTTGATGACCAACAACGGGGAAATGTGGATGAAGAAATACCGTTGCCTTAAAGTATTCCATGGAAAATAGAATAAAAAAAGGTCAATACAATGCACCATTTAACGGAAGATGATTCTGCTGAAAACTACAGAAATACGAAGACACAAATATATTAAACCTTTTCTGACTTCATAAAGTTTCCGATTAGTTGAGGAGCAATTTATATACTTAACAATATCAATAAAAAAGCAAGGCTTTGGACTGGTGACATGAAGACACAGCAGATGTCGGAACCTTGAGCAAAAAAACAAAAGGCTAGAGAATCTCAGCAGGTCAGGCAGCATCTGTGGAAGATAATGTTTTGGATTAGAACCATTCTTCAGACTGGTATCTATAGATTTTCCTTTTTGACAAGTATAATCAGAAAAGGAAAGCTACAAACACCGTTTCATAAGAACACCTTTATAGCCACCATTAATCCATATATTTCAAAGTTACATTAGAAAATATGCAAGTAGGCATGGACCCCAGTGACAACAATGGGGATTTTAATAATCTGAGCCTTACCAATAATTCAAAATATTTAGCACATTATGTACAATATGCTAAGTTTATGTACAAGCATAACAAGTAGAACTGAATTAAACTAAAATAGGTAAAGCTAATCAAATTCTCAATTTACGGAGATGTACCTGTCCAACATCTGGAGATTTTGAGGTTTCATATAAACATGCAATATAAAAAGCCGTATTAAAAGACAATACGTCTTCTCAGCATGTCTGGATGACTATTTATGAAAAATAAGTTATAGCAATGTCAGGCTAGCTAGCGAAGGCAATTTGCAATGTTGAAATCCAGACTCTTTAGGGGCTCTGGTGTAATCTAAATTGCCTCAATTATATAATGGAGTCCACATCTATGAGCGCAAATAAAAAATTCACATTCGCAGCTGTTTAAAATGACGATCATTACAAATGTCATGCATTCCCAAAAAGCACATGGAAGGTCAATAAGTTTAAAAAATCGCTTTGTTGAGAATTTCTACACTGCCTGATTCCAAGTGATCAGAGACGTAGCTGATTCAATTCAACAAATACGTCCAAATGTCAAAAGCAGGACAACGAAAAGCCAGTTACTGCTTTAGATATTAAATGTTAAAAATAAAACCGGTTGGGAAGAAGAAATGTTGATAATAAAGAGATATTTAATAATATGTGATAATTATATGGATACTTTACAATTGACTACATATTTAACAGTCAGTTTTTTAGGAATATCAGAAAATTGATAGAAAAAGTATTTCAAAACAAAGTAAAGTATTTTTTAAAAGTGACGATAAAGCTAGGTGAAAGCAGAAAAATCTAAAGGATACAATCCCCCAACAAAACCATAAGCAGATAGACAACTTCTTCATACTTCAATAATTGTTAACTTATAGAATTTACCGCCAGCTTGCAAAATGAAGATTGAAATGATTAAACATTTTAGAAATTTTAGATAAATGAAGTAATGTGGGCTTTGTAACCATAACATCAATGATCTGGTGAAAATTATCTATAAACTCAGAGGAGCTAAATGAAAATGGTGCAAACTGGCTGATGCTTTTATTTTTGCTTTTATATACATAAATATCCTCTAGATA